>NC_065447.1:127935620-128038120 GCF_917563875.1 Diabrotica virgifera virgifera | reverse complement strand
AAAACAATGTTAAAATGTTAAAGCATAGGAACGGACCCACTAAGTCATTGCGTTAAGAGAGTAATGAACTGTGTCAAAAATTATTATGGTGTTTATTGATGTTTGATTTTATGTTAAGTCAAAATAGTTGTCTTCGTCTCATAGGCGTGCTGAAATATTATATACATAGTTAATTTTAGATTAAGTTGAAATATACCCTATTAAGGTTTTTGACATCCCGTTTATCATTGACAGCTTTGTTATTTTTTTTAATTTCTATGGACTCTAGCAGTTCCCTCTTCTTTTTGTTGGGTTCACTTTTTAGGATTTTAGTTTTATCGAAATCAAATTTGTGTTTCTTTTCGTTTTCATGTTTTGTGAGGGCTGTAGTGTTATTTTTGTCATATTTGTGAGACCGAATTCTAGAGTTTAGTAGCTGGCTGGTTTGTCCGATATATACCCCATCGCAATTTGAACAAGGAATTTCATATACAACATGTGATTTTTTTGATTGCGGGGTTTTAGTTTTAAGTTTAGTAAAATTCCTTTTCAAGAGATTATATCCTTTGTGAGCAACTGTAATGTTATGCTTGGCTAGGAGATTCGAAAGTTGTTCAGATAACCCTTGTATGTAAGGCAAAGACATATATTTCTTCTTTTCCTTGTTATTTTTGTTGTTGTTTTTGTTATTGTAAAATGTATGTAGTCGTGACTTGAAGGTGTTTTCAATGAGGTGATGTGGGTATGAATTAAGTGTTAGTGCTGTTTTTGCTTTTTTTATAGCATGAGGTCTATTGATGGGATCAGACAATCTGATGGCTCTGTCGGCTAGGCCAATAACTACTGATTTCTTCTGGGACAACGGGTGATGAGAGTTGAAGTTTAGGTATCTTGACGACCAGGTTTTTTTGGTGTACCATGAAGTAGTTATGATGCTGTTGTCTCGATGTAAGGTCAGGTCCAGAAAATTGATTTGACAATTTTTTTCAACTTCTAACGTGAATTTGAGTTTTTGGTGGAAGTTATTGAACTCATTTAGCAAAACATTCATTTTGTCCTCTGGTGCTGCACTTAAACAGTCATCTATGTATCGATAGAAAAAAGGAATATTGAAATCTATTTTATTCAAAACAATTTCCTCTAGGTGCTCTAGAACTAATTGAGCTATGGCGCTAGATATGCTAGCACCCATAGCGCATCCATCTGTTTGTTGGAAAATTTTGTTTTTATATATAAAATATGTTGATTTTAATGTTGTTTCGACTGCTGAAATAAATTCTTCTAGAGGGATGTCTGTAAATACTTTTATTTCATTCCACTTTTTTCTAATGATGTCTTTCGCTAAATCTATGGGAATATTGGTGTATAAAGATACAACATCGAGAGACACTAATTTATACGTTGTAGGTAAATGTATATTTTTGATTTTAGATTTCAGGTCCTCAGCGTCTTTTAAATAGTGCGGATTTTTGTTAATTACGTTAGAAATAATGTTCTTCAAATATTTAGAAAGGTTTTCAAAAGGAGACTGAATACATGAGACAATAGGACGCAGAGGCATACCTTCTTTATGTGTTTTGGGTAGACCATATATTTTTGGAGCTACAGCATTATGTATCTTGAGGGATTTTGCGGTGTTTGGTGAGATGTAACACATTTTTTCCCATCTATCAACTAATTCGTTATTTCTTTTTTGGAAGATGTTCGTAGGGTCATTTTTCATTTCACGGTATGTTGTTTTATCATTTAACAGAGAATCCATTTTACTGTCATAGTCGTTGGATTCCATAATGACAGTTTTGTTTGTTTTATCAGGCTTCAGAACAATTAAATTTGGGTTCTCATTTAGAAAGGCTTTGGTTTTTTTAATTTTCTTATGCAATGTTTTGTCTTCAAATGAGAATTTGTTTTTGTTTTTAAAATTAGTCAAAATATTGCAACATTTTGTTCTGATATCATCCTGTACATTGCTACTTAAATTAGAAATGGAACTCTCAATTGAACAGATAATTTCTGATGTTGGAATATCATTTTTATTACGGATAGGAACTGCAAAATTATCTCCTAAACTTAAAACCTCTTGTACGTCACTGGGAATATCTACATTTGTTAAATTTTCCAACCAAGTATCTTTAATTGTATTTTTATGGTTTTTATTATTTGATCTTAACAATAGCCTATTAATTTTTTGGATGTTTCTATCTCGTGTTTGACAAAAAATACGCTCATTATATTGTATGGATATTTCTTTAAATGTATTTAAAATATCAGCTGGTAATGAATCGATTAGTTTTGCTTCCAGTTTTTCTAGGTCCGAGTCTAAAGTTTTTAATGAAATAGTGGTATCCGCTATGATTAAATTCAATGTTTGTTTCACGAATAGATTAAAAACGTTACCAAATTTACGCGCAAGGTTTACAGAATTCAAATTAATATGTTCTATACGTAAATTTAAAAAATTTGGTATTAAGTTTTCTGTTTTACATCTTAGTAGAAAAATTCTTCGATTTCTTAGATTTGTCTGTTTAACCATTAATTTATTGTAGAATTTCATTTGTTGGACGGTTGTCCTTCCAAAATTGGTTTCAATACCACGATAGAAAGGCATAATTTCACCCATGCCTGCATATATTGTTTGAGTTTAATTCTTGAACCTTGATATATTATTTTACCAATGTTTCTTGGGTTTAGGTTCATAAAAAAAGCTTGTCTAGGATGTTATGACCATATTTATTGATATATTATCCGACGTTTCGGCAGGAAATCCATGCCTTTTTCAAGGATTGACTAAAACAACATTTATTGAAAGCTACAATACAATTTAATTTTGTTTTAGTCTGAACAACTTTCGAATCTCCTAGCCAAGCATAACATTACAGTTGCTCACAAAGGATATAATCTCTTGAAAAGGAATTTTACTAAACTTAAAACTAAAACCCCGCAATCAAAAAAATCACATGTTGTATATGAAATTCCTTGTTCAAATTGCGATGGGGTATATATCGGACAAACCAGCCAGCTACTAAACTCTAGAATTCGGTCTCACAAATATGACAAAAATAACACTACAGCCCTCACAAAACATGAAAACGAAAAGAAACACAAATTTGATTTCGATAAAACTAAAATCCTAAAAAGTGAACCCAACAAAAAGAAGAGGGAACTGCTAGAGTCCATAGAAATAAAAAAAATAACAAAGCTGTCAATGATAAACGGGATGTCAAAAACC
This sequence comes from Diabrotica virgifera virgifera, assembly GCF_917563875.1. Lineage (NCBI taxonomy): Eukaryota > Metazoa > Arthropoda > Insecta > Coleoptera > Chrysomelidae > Diabrotica > Diabrotica virgifera. The sequence goes on along the minus strand of NC_065447.1, from coordinate 128,034,912 downwards.
TTAATAGGGTATATTTCAACTTAATCTAAAATTAACTATGTATATAATATTTCAGCACGCCTATGAGACGAAGACAACTATTTTGACTTAACATAAAATCAAACATCAATAAACACCATAATAATTTTTGACACAGTTCATTACTCTCTTAACGCAATGACTTAGTGGGTCCGTTCCTATGCTTTAACATTTTAACATTGTTTTAATTGTGACGTCTATTTCTGTACTTGTTTCAAAACTAAATTTACGATTGCATGGTAAGTCGATTTTCTTTTAAATTGTATTGTAGCTTTCAATAAATGTTGTTTTAGTCAATCCTTGAAAAAGGCATGGATTTCCTGCCGAAACGTCGGATAATATATCAATAAATATGGTCATAACATCCTAGACAAGCTTTTTTTATGAACCTAAACCCAAGAAACATTGGTAAAAAAATATATCAAGGTTCAAGAATTAAACTCAAACAATATATGCAGGCATGGGTGAAATTATGCCTTTCTATCGTGGTATTGAAACCAATTTTGGAAGGACAACCGTCCAACAAATGAAATTCTACAATAAATTAATGGCTAAACAGACAAATCTAAGAAATCGAAGAATTTTTCTACTAAGATGTAAAACAGAAAACTTAATACCAAATTTTTTAAATTTACGTATAGAACATATTAATTTGAATTCTGTAAACCTTGCGCGTAAATTTGGTAACGTTTTTAATCTATTCGTGAAACAAACATTGAATTTAATCATAGCGGATACCACTATTTCATTAAAAACTTTAGACTCGGACCTAGAAAAACTGGAAGCAAAACTAATCGATTCATTACCAGCTGATATTTTAAATACATTTAAAGAAATATCCATACAATATAATGAGCGTATTTTTTGTCAAACACGAGATAGAAACATCCAAAAAATTAATAGGCTATTGTTAAGATCAAATAATAAAAACCATAAAAATACAATTAAAGATACTTGGTTGGAAAATTTAACAAATGTAGATATTCCCAGTGACGTACAAGAGGTTTTAAGTTTAGGAGATAATTTTGCAGTTCCTATCCGTAATAAAAATGATATTCCAACATCAGAAATTATCTGTTCAATTGAGAGTTCCATTTCTAATTTAAGTAGCAATGTACAGGATGATATCAGAACAAAATGTTGCAATATTTTGACTAATTTTAAAAACAAAAACAAATTCTCATTTGAAGACAAAACATTGCATAAGAAAATTAAAAAAACCAAAGCCTTTCTAAATGAGAACCCAAATTTAATTGTTCTGAAGCCTGATAAAACAAACAAAACTGTCATTATGGAATCCAACGACTATGACAGTAAAATGGATTCTCTGTTAAATGATAAAACAACATACCGTGAAATGAAAAATGACCCTACGAACATCTTCCAAAAAAGAAATAACGAATTAGTTGATAGATGGGAAAAAATGTGTTACATCTCACCAAACACCGCAAAATCCCTCAAGATACATAATGCTGTAGCTCCAAAAATATATGGTCTACCCAAAACACATAAAGAAGGTATGCCTCTGCGTCCTATTGTCTCATGTATTCAGTCTCCTTTTGAAAACCTTTCTAAATATTTGAAGAACATTATTTCTAACGTAATTAACAAAAATCCGCACTATTTAAAAGACGCTGAGGACCTGAAATCTAAAATCAAAAATATACATTTACCTACAACGTATAAATTAGTGTCTCTCGATGTTGTATCTTTATACACCAATATTCCCATAGATTTAGCGAAAGACATCATTAGAAAAAAGTGGAATGAAATAAAAGTATTTACAGACATCCCTCTAGAAGAATTTATTTCAGCAGTCGAAACAACATTAAAATCAACATATTTTATATATAAAAACAAAATTTTCCAACAAACAGATGGATGCGCTATGGGTGCTAGCATATCTAGCGCCATAGCTCAATTAGTTCTAGAGCACCTAGAGGAAATTGTTTTGAATAAAATAGATTTCAATATTCCTTTTTTCTATCGATACATAGATGACTGTTTAAGTGCAGCACCAGAGGACAAAATGAATGTTTTGCTAAATGAGTTCAATAACTTCCACCAAAAACTCAAATTCACGTTAGAAGTTGAAAAAAATTGTCAAATCAATTTTCTGGACCTGACCTTACATCGAGACAACAGCATCATAACTACTTCATGGTACACCAAAAAAACCTGGTCGTCAAGATACCTAAACTTCAACTCTCATCACCCGTTGTCCCAGAAGAAATCAGTAGTTATTGGCCTAGCCGACAGAGCCATCAGATTGTCTGATCCCATCAATAGACCTCATGCTATAAAAAAAGCAAAAACAGCACTAACACTTAATTCATACCCACATCACCTCATTGAAAACACCTTCAAGTCACGACTACATACATTTTACAATAACAAAAACAACAACAAAAATAACAAGGAAAAGAAGAAATATATGTCTTTGCCTTACATACAAGGGTTATCTGAACAACTTTCGAATCTCCTAGCCAAGCATAACATTACAGTTGCTCACAAAGGATATAATCTCTTGAAAAGGAATTTTACTAAACTTAAAACTAAAACCCCGCAATCAAAAAAATCACATGTTGTATATGAAATTCCTTGTTCAAATTGCGATGGGGTATATATCGGACAAACCAGCCAGCTACTAAACTCTAGAATTCGGTCTCACAAATATGACAAAAATAACACTACAGCCCTCACAAAACATGAAAACGAAAAGAAACACAAATTTGATTTCGATAAAACTAAAATCCTAAAAAGTGAACCCAACAAAAAGAAGAGGGAACTGCTAGAGTCCATAGAAATTAAAAAAAATAACAAAGCTGTCAATGATAAACGGGATGTCAAAAACCTTAATAGGGTATATTTCAACTTAATCTAAAATTAACTATGTATATAATATTTCAGCACGCCTATGAGACGAAGACAACTATTTTGACTTAACATAAAATCAAACATCAATAAACACCATAATAATTTTTGACACAGTTCATTACTCTCTTAACGCAATGACTTAGTGGGTCCGTTCCTATGCTTTAACATTTTAACATTGTTTTAATTGTGACGTCTATTTGTGTACTTGTTTCAAAACTAAATTTACGATTGCATGGTAAGTCGATTTTCTTTTAAATTGTATTGTAGCTTTCAATAAATGTTGTTTTAGTCAATCCTTGAAAAAGGCATGGATTTCCTGCCGAAACGTCGGATAATATATCAATAAATATGGTCATAACATCCTAGACAAGCTTTTTTTATGAACCTAAACCCAAGAAACATTGGTAAAAAAATATATCAGGGTTCAAGAATTAAACTCAAACTATATATATATATATATATATATATATATATATATATATATATATATATATATATATATATATATATATATTACCCTATATATATATATATATATATATATATTGTTGTGATCTTGATTATTGATATGAGATAATATTTTTATATGTCATTTAATTTAATCAATGCATTAATAATAATCTAATTAATTTACCAGATCACATATCAATATGTTTTCAATCTCAGGGCTTTTTATAAAATTAATTACTTACATACGTGGCTTCTAAGTATTTCTCAATGGTTCCTAATCGGGATAGGAAAGAAAAGAGTAAAATAATAACACATATGGGTTACAATTGTAATCAAAATATTGTTTATTTTATTTAAATGGCAATCACTGCTTAATATTTGCTATATCTTATTATACTTAAACATAACATTTACACATGGGAATCTTATTTCCTTTTGGTTTCCAATTGAAAGTTTTTATTAACATTTAACTATTATGATTTATTATCAACAATTCTATTTAAGTTTGATGAAGCTTTTCTGATATTATTGATTATGTTTCTTCAATTTTAAATGTGGTATTTAATACGAAAAATCCATACATTCATGTCCAAACAAATGAGACTGACCTTTTTCTGGTGCACTGAGAATGTCTTCACACTAGACCCGTTTCCTGCTATCCTTGGCTGCAATCAAAACCTCGTCCTGGCTTCCAGTAATGTTCTCCTCTGAAACTAGCTCGTATAGCTCTCGCTTCCTGCTTCTGTCGTGATGCTGTGTTCTACCTTTTTCGAAACTGCAATCAACTACCGGGAACTCTTGGCTCAAGGAGGTTCTTTTACTCTCAACCTGGCCTACCTCTCGTTCCACGATAGATACTCCACACTCACGGAACTACACCGGCTTTCTCACTCTCCGTACACTACCGTCTACCACTGGACTTCACTTCTCGACAGCTCAAAACATTCTGATCTCTATTTGTCATTCATTCCCCTACTTTCTAAATATCCCTTCCAGATTCACAAATCAAAATTCCACCACCAACTTTCATTCGCAGTACTCCTCAAAACCAATTTTTAATCTTTCTAAATATGCTTAATGGATTTCAAAGAAAATAGTTAATTCCCATTCTAAAATTACTTTCTACTATATACAAATTTTAATGACCTATTCTCTATTTCCACTTAGTCTTATTTAGCATCGGCTAATGATCGATCCTTCCGCGAACAACGATAATGACCTATTATCCGATTTCACTTGAGTCTTATTTAATCACTTCTTAAAATTAAATATAACAATTTGTTGTATACAGGTTGTTCTAAATTTATATGCCCGTGGTTGAGAAAATTGAAAATATTTTATATTAAATTGAATTCTGTTTATAATTATCAAATTTTAATTTTCATATCAAATAGAAATATAACAAATCCCCGCCTTGTATTCGATAAAATTTATCTGCAATTTTAAATAAATTTTCTCGAGGCAAAACCAACTCCCTGTATATTTCCTTACTTTAATCTACGTCTTATACCCCTTCTTCTTGTATTACTCTAATTAGTCCCACCTGTAGAGTAATTGTTTCCTTATTTTCAGTGTCTTCATCCTGTGTTAGAGTGTCGGCTATTATGTTGTCTTTCCCTTTTTCCCATATCAATCTTCTGTCTTTTTCCTCAGATTTTTCACATACTTTTACCGTGTATTCTGCATCCTCGTTTTCATATGCCTCCTCTTCAAATGCCACTGTTTCGATCATATCTTTTTCGCTTTCATTTGTTAGCTTTATTTCTTCTTCTCCTGAGCTCATCTCTTCTTTTGAGGAATCCCAGTTTTCTTTTGCTTTTGATACTCTCAATTTTTCTTCTTCTGGGCTCAACTCTTCTTTTGAGGAGCCACAGGTTTCATTTTCTTTTGTCTTTTTCTGACTTTTTCTCCCTTTTCTTCTTTGTCCTTGCTTCGTTGCCAAATTCATTTCCACTGTTTGTTCTTTACCTGATTCGTCCGTATTTTGTTTCTCCTGTTCCTTGTTCTGTTCTTCTTTTCTTTTTCTTCTGTTAGTTTCATCGTATTATTTTTAAAATCTATCACTACATGTTTTTCTGCCAATTCGTCAACTCCTACTATCATGTCATGTGACAGATTTGGCATTATTACACATTGTAGTGCATACATATTCTTACCCAGTCGTACCATTACTCGTATGCCTTCATTTATAGTTGCCAATGTCCGTTTGTTTGCGCCCACTAAATTTACCCTAGGTATTTTGTAAATTAAATTTGTTAAGTTAACTTCTTCTATTAGTTTTCTGTTGACCAATGTTATTTCCGATCCAGTATCTATCATAATTTTAATTGGTGTCTCGTTGATAAATCCATCCACAAATTTTAAATTAATTCCATTTTTCTTTTCGTTGTTTCCTGCCAATTTAATAAACTCCTTGGGGTGACAAAAGATTCCTGTTTGTTTTTTTGTTTTTAGTGAGCGCCGTCGTGAAAAGACGCCGGTTGCTCATTGTTGTTTATATTTTCGTCATAATTTCTCTCTCCGTCATATTCTTCTGTCTGGGTATTATTTACCTCTCTTCTATTTTCTCTTGGTCTGTCGGATCTGTTTCGGTTTTCTCGATATCCCTGTTCATTTTGTCTACCATTATTTCTGTTTTCTTGATTTGAGCGTGTGGTGTTTCTATTCTGGTATTCTCGATTTCTGTCCTCATTCCATTGCCTATTTCTTTGTTCATAATTTCCTCTTCCGTTGTCTCTATTTTCGTTTTCCCTTCTGGGATTAAAATCTCGTCTTGTATAGTCCCTCCTATTTTGATTTCTATCTCTGTAATCTTGTGTTTCTCGGGGCCTGTAATCTTCTCGCGACTTTCTTGATTTTCTTTCTGTTAGACGTGATTCTCTTATTTGTAGGAATTGGCATAAACTATCTATGTCTTTGTAGTTTTGCAATGTGATATGGTCTTCCAGCGTTTCCTCGAAATGTCTTGCAATCAGTTCGACTAATTGTTCCGATGAGTAATTATATTGTAAATGTTTTGCATTATTGTAAATTTGCAAAGCATATGTCCTTTCTGATACACCCATCCTATCATTGTATTTCCCATTTTGCAATTCCTTGTTAATTTCCAATTGTTGGACTTTTCCCCAGAAATAATTCAAAAATTTTTGTTCAAATTGTTGCCAACTGTCAAATTCTTCTTCTTTGGAATCGAACCATAGGCTTGCTTCATATTTTAGATGGTTTCTGATAGTTTCTTTTGCTGTTTCGAAATTTCCGATGTGCTGTATTTTCTTTTTCAGGCTATTTATGAACGGCACTGGGTGTAATCTTCTTACATCCCCGCCAAACCTTATCTTCACGTCATCTGTGCTATGTATAACATTTTCTCTTCTTTCTCCTACATTTTGTTGCATATTGATTTCCGCAATCTTTCTTTCCATTTCTTCTCTGATTGCTTGAATAGCGTTTTCAAACTTGTTTTCCACATTTTCTATTTCCTTTTTCTGGCCATTCGTTAACTCCTTTATTTTATCTTGAATTTTCATTTCATACTTTTCTATGCGTTCCTCCATTTTCTTGTTGTTCTCTTCTATGGCTTGTTTTGTTTCCTTCTGATTTTCTTGCATTATTCTTTTTGTTTCATCCATTTTTTGATCCAATTTTTGTTGTGTTTCATTCATTTTTTGTTGTGTTTCATCCATTTTTTGATCCACTTTATCCATTTTCTTTGATGTTTCTTCTTGATTTTTATCCATTGTCCTTTTTGCTTCATCCATTTTTTGTGACTGGAGTTGCATCAGTTGTAATATTTTATCTATTCCTGATAATTCTTGCTGTTCTGATGCCATGATTGTCGTGTCTAAAATATCTTCTTGGTCTGAATGTTCTTTTTGTTTTTTGTTGTCTTTGCTTTGGCTTCTTGTCACAGACATTTGTTTTCAAGAAGTACTGTCCCCGCCAAATATGAAATTTTACTAGTATGTTACCAAGACGACTTTTTCTCACCCAAATATTATAAATTGTCAATAAATATATCAAATGTAAATATCGTAAAAATAAAATATTAAATCAGTCATGTAAAATTTGTACCTAAAGAGATCTAAAATTTTATGTTATCAAATGTAAGTATCTCACTTTTTACCACAGGCATATAAATTTTCAAATACCGGCTTTACTCTTTCTATCCTTCAAATTTGCCACTAGAAATACTTTCAAAATGCTTTCCACGTTGGACGACAGTTGTTGTGATCTTGATTATTGATATGAGATAATATTTTTATATGTCATTTAATTTAATCAATGCATTAATAATAATCTAATTAATTTACCAGATCACATATCAATATGTTTTCAATCTCAGGGCTTTTTATAAAATTAATTACTTACATACGTGGCTTCTAAGTATTTCTCAATGGTTCCTAATCGGGATAGGAAAGAAAAGAGTAAAATAATAACACATATGGGTTACAATTGTAATCAAAATATTGTTTATTTTATTTAAATGGCAATCACTGCTTAATATTTGCTATATCTTATTATACTTAAACATAACATTTACACATGGGAATCTTATTTCCTTTTGGTTTCCAATTGAAAGTTTTTATTAACATTTAACTATTATGATTTATTATCAACAATTCTATTTAAGTTTGATGAAGCTTTTCTGATATTATTGATTATGTTTCTTCAATTTTAAATGTGGTATTTAATACGAAAAATCCATACATTCATGTCCAAACAAATGAGACTGACCTTTTTCTGGTGCACTGAGAATGTCTTCACACTAGACCCGTTTCCTGCTATCCTTGGCTGCAATCAAAACCTCGTCCTGGCTTCCAGTAATGTTCTCCTCTGAAACTAGCTCGTATAGCTCTCGCTTCCTGCTTCTGTCGTGATGCTGTGTTCTACCTTTTTCGAAACTGCAATCAACTACCGGGAACTCTTGGCTCAAGGAGGTTCTTTTACTCTCAACCTGGCCTACCTCTCGTTCCACGATAGATACTCCACACTCACGGAACTACACCGGCTTTCTCACTCTCCGTACACTACCGTCTACCACTGGACTTCACTTCTCGACAGCTCAAAACATTCTGATCTCTATTTGTCATTCATTCCCCTACTTTCTAAATATCCCTTCCAGATTCACAAATCAAAATTCCACCACCAACTTTCATTCGCAGTATTCCTCAAAACCAATTTTTAATCTTTCTAAATATGCTTAATGGATTTCAAAGAAAATAGTTAATTCCCATTCTAAAATTACTTTCTACTATATACAAATTTTAATGACCTATTCTCTATTTCCACTTAGTCTTATTTAGCATCGGCTAATGATCGATCCTTCCGCGAACAACGATAATGACCTATTATCCGATTTCACTTGAGTCTTATTTAATCACTTCTTAAAATTAAATATAACAATTTGTTGTATACAGGTTGTTCTAAATTTATATGCCCGTGGTTGAGAAAATTGAAAATATTTTATATTAAATTGAATTCTGTTTATAATTATCAAATTTTAATTTTCATATCAAATAGAAATATAACAATATATATATATATATATATATATATCCACAGAGAACGGCAGTTCTCACCAGTGGCGCACAACACCCCTACATGCGACACTATATATACACGAAATTTTCGATTTTCTAAACCTGACTGAATCGAAAATTGGGCCAAATCCCATCTTAAAGTTTAGGAAAAGACTCGTCCACTCATATGTCAACCATCAATTTTGGCCCAAGGGTGTGGATTTTACGACCCTTCCCATTTAAAGCCTGTTTTTCGTTCTCGTCCCCAAAACTCCCAAAAATTTTAAAAATTTAAGTCCGACCTTTGCGGTTTCTGATAGCACAGATAATTACCTTTCCAACGCATGTTTAATTTTGAAAATCGGTTATACCATTCAAAAGTTATCGAGCTCAGAAATATGACTCAATTTTTATTTAAAAAATGGAAAATGTTTGTGGATATGTATGTATGTATGTATGTATGTATGTGTGTGGAAAAGTTACACCGATCTGAATTTTTTTTTCTGTGTTTCAAGAGGGTGTGAAGGCCGATTCAGAACCGGTCTCATTTTTGACTTCTGACTACCCTTAAGCCAGCTAGAGGGCTAGGTAGATACAAAATAGCATATTTTTTGGGCGTATATATCTTAGGATCAAGGAAAGACAGGAAAACCGCAGATACACCAAATCAATAGGGTTGAGTTAAGCTTTCAAATAGCGCCTAAGCGATCAAGCTGAGACATACACACTGCTCACCATAGCCAAAAAACTGAAAAATTAAACTTAAAAATTTTGGTTTTTCGACAATTACTCAAAATTTCAACCTACGAATTGCGCCAATAACTAAGCCTTTGTAGAAGGACTCAGGACGCGTCTAACGGTGTATACCTCATATCTGGGAAAATTCGAATTTTTAAGTTATAGTCTTCATAAGTATGATCAAATCTATGTCTTATGGGAAAAACGGTTTTTCAAGCTCAATAATTCCTGTAGTACGTTCAGTTATCATACTCGATCTTGGATGCATCAGATATTACTTGTCAATACGTTTCAAATTCATGTCTAGTGATTAACATCAGGTAAGCCGTTCAGAAGTTATAGAGCTCCAAATGTATAATTAGTCAGGAACTGAAATTTTTCACTTCGCAATTTTTACAGAATGGATAGATTTGCTTGAAAATTTTACAATAAGTAGTGGATAGTCCAAGGATCAAAATCTATATGATGCAGAAAGACGCTTTTACCATGGGGTGGTTGCCACCTCATCTCGAAGGTGGAAATTTTTTATTATATTTTGACCGCAAATGCTGGTAAAAACATTAATTATAAGCAAAAAATGTTCACTATACATTTTTTTGATAAAATTAATAGTTTTCGATTTAGTGGTTATCGAAGATGTTAGTTTTATATCAAAAAAATTACCAGAGAACGGCAGTTCTCGCCAGTGGCGCAGAAATACACCCCCTACACGCGACACTATTATATACACGAAATTTTCAATTTTCTAAATCTGACTGAATTGAAAATTGTGCCAACTCCCATCTTCAAGTTCAGAAAAAGACTCACCCATTCATATGCCAACCATCCACTTTGGTCCAAAGGTGTCGATTTTACGGCCCTTCCTATTTAGGGTCTGTTTTTCGTTCTGGTCCCCAAAACTCCCAAAAACTTCGAAAATTTAAGTCCGACCTTTGCGGCTTCTAACAATACTGATCATTACCTTTCCAAAGCATGTCTAATTTTGAACATTACCAGAGAACGGCAGTTCTCACCAGTGGCGCACACCCACACACCCCTACACGCGACACTATATATACACGAAATTTTCGATTTCCTAAATCTGACTGAATTGAAAATTGGGCCAACTCTTATCTTAAAGTTAATGAAAAAGACTCACCGATTTATATGTCAACCATCGATTTTGGTCCAAGGGTGTAGATTTTACGGTCCTTCCTATTTAGGGTCTGTTTTTCGTTCTCGTCCCCAAAACTCCCAAAAACTTTAAAAATTAAGTCCAACCTTTACAGCTTCTAATAGAGCTGATCATTACCTTTCCAACGCATGTCTAATTTTGAAAATCGGTTATACCATTCAAAAGTTATAGAGCTTAGAAATGTGACTCAATTTTTATTTAAAAAGGGGAAAATGTTTGTGGATATGTATGTATGTGTGTTTGAAAGTTAAACCGATTTGATATTTTTTCTCTGTGTTTGAAGAGGGGGTCAGGGCCGATTTAGAACCGGTGTAGTTTGTGACTTTTGACCACCCATAAGCCAGCTATAGGACTTGGTAGGTACAAAACGGCATATTTTTTGGGGGTATATATATTCGGATCAAGAAGAGGCAGGAGAACCGCAAATACATCAAATCAATAGTATTGACTTAAGCTTTCAAATGGTGTCTAAGCCGTTAGGATCAGACATACACACGGCTCAGTATAGCCGAAAAACTGAAAAACTAAACTTTGAAAATTTTGGTTTTTCGACAATTACTCAACATTTTAACCTACGAATTGCGCCAATAACTGAGCATTTGTAGAAGGACTCAAGAAGAATCAAAGGGTGTATACCTTATATCCGGTAAAGTTCGAATTTTTAGGTTATAGGCTTCATAAGTATGATTAAATTATGTTATAAGTATGTTTCTCAAGCTCAATAATTCCTGTAATAGCTTCAGTTATCATACTTGACCTTAGATCCATCAGATACTACTGGTCAATACGTTTCAATCTCATGTTTACTGATCAAAATCGGTTAAGCCGTTTACGGTAACGATTATTCCCGAAATGGTTTATGTAGTTGTAGTGGTTACGACGCTAAATTTGATCTGGCAACGGGCAATCCGACTTCATTTACCGGCCATCTCAATATTTTTGTTTCAATCTATTTCGAATAGAAAAAAGTCTAGTGTACATTCGATGGAAACTAGATCATTTGGGATATAATGCAACAAATGTGACCATTTATAAAGCTTGACGTGTAATAGGGGAACATTGCATTCAACTTCATACATTTAATTTATAAATAACTTTGAAAAACTCCTGATACAAGAATAAAAAACCGCTAAACGCCGTAAAAATGAGTGGCGCATAAAATATTCCAGCTACAAAAGATCTGATATGAAAATTACGTGGCGCGAAAATGTATTTTCATTTTGATGCAAAACAAAATTCTAGTTTTATTTTAAAAGATTTTTCCATAATATTTGCTAAATTTGAAGTAAACGCGCCACAAAAGAGTTTCAAAATTCAAACTGAATCAAAGTTACTCTTTTGTGGCGCGTTTACTTCAAATTAAGCAAATATTATGGAAAAATATTTTAAAATAAAACTAGAATTTTGTTTGTTTTGCATCAAATGAAAATCCATTTTCGCGCCACGTAATTTTCATATCAGATCTTTTGTAGCTGGAATATTTTATGCGCCACTCATTTTTACGGCGTTTAGCGGTTTTTTATTCTTGTATATATATATATATATATATATATATATATATATATATATATATATATATATATATATATATATATATATATATAGGGTGAGGCAGATAACTGGCCTATTAGAAATATTTAGAGAACTAAAGGCAACAGAATCATGAAAATTGGAATGAAGGGGTTTTGAAGAGTGATCTATTTAATGAAAATATTTTCATCAATTTGCCACTTCCGGTTATACCGGAAATTGCTTAAAACTTCGTTTTTTTAAATGGGACACCCTGTATATTTTTACATTTTTGGATTGTCCTCGATGTCTTCTTTCTTAAAATATGCGGTTTTGTAATTTTATACAGGGTAGTTTAAAAGCTAATTAGGTTTTTTTATTAATTTCGTAGCAACTTTCACACCCTGTAGAATTGTAGTAGTTGGATATCAAAAACTATATTTATGTTAAAATGATTTTTAATATAGTCTACTATTATTAAAAATTATTAATATAGCAAAATGTTATTTTAGTATACAGGGTTGGTCGAAACTCGGAATGAGGATTTTCTGAATTTTCTTAAATGGAACATCCTGTATTTTAGTATTGCAATGAAAAGACATTTTATGGTACTTTTTTATTTCTTAAGCATTCCCTATACCTAAATGCTTTAATTTGTGCTTAATTGTTAATCGCGCCAAGAATGTTAACTACGTAGGTATTTTGATAACTCAACCATTATTGGCAATTTTAAAGATCAGTCTAGATTAATATGTATTTATTTCCGAAAAATTATTTGTGATTGAATATTTTCACGGCCAACCTAATAAAATTTCACTTATTTTTTGTTGAAATTAATGTTTGGCTTGAATCGCCAATAACTCACAAATTAAAGTAGTTAGGTATAGGGAATGCTTAAGAAATAAAAAAGTAGCATAAAATATCATTTCATTACAATAATAAAATATAGGGTGTTCCATTTAAGAAAACTCAGAAAATACTTTTTCCGAGTTTCGACCAACCCTGTATAGTACAATTCAACATTTAGCTATACTAACAATTTTTAACAATAGTAGACTATATTAAAAATCATTTGAACATAAATAAAGTTTTTGATGTCAAACTACTACAATTCTACAGGGTGTGAATGTTGCTAGGAAATTAAGAAAAAAAACGTAATTATCTTTTACACTACCCTGTATAACATTACACAACCTCATATTTTAAGAAAGAAGACATCAAGGAGAATCCAAAAATGTAAAAATATACAGGGTGTCCCACTTAAAAAACGAATTTATAAGCCACTTCCGGTATAACCGGAAGTAGCAAATCGAAGAAAATATTTTCATTAAAGAGATCACTCCTCAAAACCCCTTCATTCCAATTTTCATGATTCTGTTTCCTTTAGTTCACGAGATATTTCTAATAGGACTTTTATCTGCCTCACCCTATATATATATATATATATATATATATATATATATATATATATATATATATATATATATATATATATATATATATATATATATATATATATATATATATATATATATATATATATATATATATATATATATATATATATATTGATAAGGGGTACCTTGTCGCCTCAGAAACGGTGAATCGGTAGACGTTGTCGCCTCATATATGAAGTTGTCGCCTCACTTTGGTGAGGCGACAACGTTTTGGGCTGAAAATTTCAGGACAGTTTCCCAACCACCTTATGAATCGATGTGCAAAAAATAGTTTTGAGGTGACAACGTACCCCTTTTCACTATTTTTTTGGTTCGTTAGTTCGGCAGTATATCACTGGCGCTAGTATCGGCATTGCAGCAGTGACTGGCTGTATGTTGTCGCCTCAGCATATAAATTCTACTTTTTGGTTAACAACCGGTACCTTGTCGCCTCAGATTTTGGCAACGTCGCTTTTAGTTTGCATTGGGTATTAGGTCGTGAAATATAAAAATATGCGCTGTCGGCACCGTAACAAGGCAGCTAAAAAGTTTATGATATAATTTGCAGCTTACGATTTAAAATTGTTGGCCTTATACAGGGTGTCCAGAAACTCTACCGACAAACGAAAAAAGGAGATTCCTCAGATAATTTTAAGATAATTCAACCCAATTCACTTAGTCCGAAAATGCTTCCTAAGGAAGCTAGAGCTCTTTGAAGATGGCGTCTTGTAATTAGTTTTTCTTAAATACTGCCAGAACGCTTCTATTTAGAAAAATGGAAATTGGTACGCATATTTATCATCCAGTCATAGGCGCCCGTTTTGGGTACGGCAACGAATATTTTATCCCATAACTTTTTTGTATTTAATTTTTAAGCATTTCTGACTATGGATTATTAAATTGTGAGTTATTCTAGTACTAAAAGGTGCTCTTGCTTTAAGTCCATAGAATACACCATTTTCTAGAAAAATCGATTTGACAATTTTTCGTTTCTTGAATTAAAGAGAAATTAAAAAAAACTATTTAGAAAACGAAAACTGGTACGTTTGTTTATATTCCAGAGATGAATCGATTTCATTAATTGCAAATTTTTAGTACCAGCCATATGCGTCCGTTTTGGGTAGGTTAACGGTTATTTTATCGCATAGCTTTTTTGTGTTTAATTTTTAAGCATTTTTGACACTAGATTATTAAATTATGGGGTATCCTGGTACTAAAAGTTACTCTTGCTTCAAGTTGGTAAAATACACCTTTTTTTTATTTTTTTCAAATTCAAAAAACGAAAAATTTTCAAATCGATTTTTCTAGAAATCGGTGTGTCCTACCGACTTAAGCAAGAGTACCTTTTAATTCTAGAATACCTCACAATTTACTAATCTAGAGTCAAAAATACTTAAACGTTAAAGACAAAAAAGTTATGCGATAAAGTAACCGTTTTCCTACCCAAAACGGAAGCCTATGACCGGTACTAGAAATTCACAATAGATGGAATCTATTTATCCCTGGCTGGAAGATGAATAGGCTTACCAAATTTCGTTTTTCTAAATAGAAGCGTTCTGGAAGTATTTAAGAAAAACTAATTACTAGATGCCATCTTCCAAGAGCTCTAGCTCCCTTAGGAAACATTTTCGGACTAGGTGAATTGGGTTACATTGTCTTAGGAAAATATCTGAGGAATCGCCTGTCTTCGTTTGTAGGTAGAATTTCTGGACACTGGACATCCTGTATAAACAATTTCTATAAGAGAGAGCATGCCGTAATAAAAATATGTTAGCTTAAATGTTAAATAGGAATTAATAAAAATTACAAACAGAATATTAGTAATCATGGAGCGTAATACTTAAGTATTTATTATAATATGTAACTGAACATGTCTATGCCCTAATCCTAAAAAATAAAAAATTCATTATATTATGTGAATTCATTACAAAAGTAAGAACATAAATGATTTTTTCTGTAATAGCAGTAGGAAAAAAAAGTAACAGTTATGGCAGAGGATAAACACTGATATACTATCGAAATTACAGAAAGTTGAAAAACACTAAAATGAACCTGAATGGCTTAACTCAAATAAAAAAAACTAAAACCAAAATAAGTATCTTTATGTGGGTGACATGCAAACGGGAGTCAATCCAAGCAAATTTCGTATAGGAATTTATCATTGAGCAGTAATAGCAACAGTTTCAAAAATCTCAAAAATGAAACAACAAAACACTATCAAACATCAGAAGTTTACTACTTCTGCTCTGAAACAAAAACCCGTATTCTGACATTAAAATGTTTGAATAGAAACATGACAACAGTAATATTTCAAGCACAAAAAATATAGTACGATAAAATGAGAAACTAACAAAAATAAATTGACAAGACATGAAACGAACAAAATAACTGAAAATTAAATCTTAGATGGTGGTGTAAATCTTAGATGGTTAGATAGATGGCGGTGTAAAGACAACACGGGAAATACATAATATCATCGAAGTCACCTTATTTTATTATTTATTTTATTTATCATTTATATTGCTCCCCAGATTAATATTTTTATAGGTAATTTGCATGTTTATACTTATTTGTTTACGTTTTTTCTAGCCCTTCAACTTTTATGAGTTTTCTTTCCTGATCCTCATATATTTAGGTTTCTTAATATTAGGATTCAGTCCATAACGCTGACTCACTTCTGTAACTTTATTGATTTTGTCTTATAAGCCTTCTAGCTAGACTATCAGCAAACGACGGTATCATCTTAAACGACATAACAAAATTTGCAAGCAAAAACCGTGGTGGTTCCAGTAATAATTACGTTTCTGAATCGCAAAATGTGCAAAAAATCGCATTACAGCCTGTGCAATGGATCCAAAACAAGTTGTCCCCAAATTAAATGTTAAGGAACAAGAGTCTTCGATGTATAGCATTTAATTTTACGTTAATTTTGGTAATTATTACTTAAAAAACATAAGAGAGAGGGTATAAACTATGCATGTAGCGGAAGAATGCGAACCCTCTCTATATTTCTTATTTAGTATAGAACGCTGGTAAATAATAATAAGATTGCTTTAAAGCATATTTTAAGACCCAAAAATTTTGACGATCTCAAGTGCTCCAACAGTTTTATATGTCAAAAATAAATAACCATTTTCAATTTCGTTGCAACGCGAAACTACAGCCGCATCATATTCTAGTCCAATCAGAGAGCGCTGCAAGCGCCTCTACTGGTTTCGAAACTTATTAGTCTCTCATCAGGAGGCACATATGCTGCTCTCTCTGACCCAACTAGGACAAACCCCGACCTGCAGCCACGAATTGCAACGACCGAAATGGCAGGGATGCCCTAGCGGCAACTGCTAGCAAAAGACTAAGTTGTCAACCTAATAGCATACAAAACAACACCAAAAATGTTGCTCCACATCCTACCAGATTGAAAACAAGGTGAACCTTCTCTGGTTAGACCTCCGAGGCTTCTAAAATTTGCAAGCCATAAGGGATGCTGAGACTAAGAAAGATGAGGGAATTTGACAATTTATAAATCACGTCCCCTCTGCTCAGCGCGGTAAAGTTCCAACGAGAATGGTTCCCTTCGTACTCTAATTAGAGTAAACATGTAAATAAAAAATGAATAACCATTTTCAATTTCGTTGCAACACGAAACTACTTAGTCTTTAGTTTTATATGTATATAATAGTTTTAAAAAGATCTTCAGTTTTCCTACTCGTATTATCGCGTTGCACTTGGGTACGTACCTGAAACTATGTTGCGATGAACAGCTCCATTTAATACTAAAAGAATCAGCTGATTTTACGTGTACAACAAAAGACAAATACAGGAATTGGCCAAGGGCTATAAATACATAATTTGAAAACGTTGCTGACAAATCGTTGGAATTTTGAAATTGCTTCTCTCGCTAACAAAGATATTCAAGAACAAAAATGGCCAAAGCTCGTACCACTTGTAAGTGATATTAAAATATATTGAGAAGAAGGTATTAAAATTGGTGTGAAGTGTCAGTAGACGTTTGAGAGGAATATTGATAATGTTGAAACATAAAAATTAATTAACCAAGCTCTAGCATTAATCATTATTTTTAACAGAAGCCGAATAGGTGATGTTCAGTATTTAAAAATTCAGCAATCTTGTAACAAAAGATAAACGGATTTCAGCGATTTTTAAAATGTTTTAACTGAAAGAGAAAAGGCACTTACGAGAGGACACAAAATTCCAGTGGGTTCTGGTAAAGGTTCTTGAGCTGTTGTTATTTTACTTCCAAAAATGTTGCAAGGTTTCATAGAAACTTTAATAAAACATAGACATAAATACATATCTGACGTCGTCCGACGTTAATAACAATAGCTATATGTTTGCAGTTCCAGGCAGTAAGCTAAAATGGGACAAAGGGGATGTTGTGATCCGTAAATTGACAAGCAAAATGAATTTAACATACCCTGAAGCTATACCGGACGGAATCTGAAGCTATATGACGGAAGCTATATACCCTGAAGCTATATGACGGAACTCCCTTTGGGAGTTCCGTCACTGGCTATATATTAGAAGATACGTATAATTAGATCGATCGTCTAAAAATCAAGTTTTTGGTGGTAAAAAGTGAATTTTAAAACTTATAAACAACAATTAATAAAACTTAATTAATAGTTAAATGGTTTAAAATATTTACATAGTGAAAATTCATAATATTTTATTGTGGAAGTGTAAATTTAGTTTATTAACCTACAAACAAGTAAGACGCGTGGTGACAGAATTTAATAAGGTACTCAAAAATAACAATAACATAAACATAGGCGTAACAATTCAAGGTAAGAATATTCCATATTTTTATTATTAAAAATAGATTTTGGATCCTCTGGACGGTTGGATGGTTAAAGTATTGGATTATAATAGTATAAATATTCTTTAAACCATAATAAATACAGTAAGCCTAAAATCAACTTAAAAATCAATTTAAAAATAAAATATTTGATTTAAAATCTAAACAAACTACATTTAACCACTCAAGGAAAGGCGGTTCCTCCGCAGGGTCGACTTGGGATAAACCTTTATCGGTGAGTGGTCGTGTAGGGAAAGGTAAAAACAAATACATCGTCATGGAAAAAATAATGGAAGAAATAATAGAAAAACTTAATAAAATGGAAGAGAGAGAGATTAGGGTAGAAAATAAAATAGATGCTATATCAATCGAACTCAATAAGCTAAAATTAGAAAATGAACTGATCAAAAAGGAAAACCTGGAAATCAAAGAGGAGATGAAATTGCAAGAAAGAAGAATCGAGGCTCTAGAAAAAGAAGTAAGAAAGAAAAACATTGTGATACATGGTGTAGACGAAACAACAAATGAAAATAGAGCAATCCTAAAAAATAAATTCAAAGAAATAACTAATAAAATGAACATTTCAATAGACGAAAACGAGGAGATACAAGATATCTATAGAGTAGGAAACCAAAATAATAAAAGCAGGCCTATAAAAATAGAACTTAAACATGTGTCGAAAAAAATAGAGATACTAAGCCAAACACGCAGACTCAAGGGCAGCAAAATATTCATTACGGAAGACTACTCAAAAGAATACCAACAGAAAAGGAAATTTCTAATCCACCAACTGAAATTGGCTAGAGATAAAGGTTACAGAGCGTTCCTAAACTATAACGGGCTCAAAATAGATGGAGAAATATATACCCCGGAGCAGTTGGGCTACAAAAATGATAACAATGGAGAAATTCAACCTGAAAATGGAGCAGAGGAACAAAAAACAAAGGGGAGAAAAGCGAGTGAAAGATCCCCAGGAAACGAAATACAGCAAATACCAAAATCAATAAGAACAGCAGAAGGGGGAGCATATAACTCAAAAAACTGAAAACACAGGCACCAAAAACTGCAAAGATACTAGTAAAAAAGACAACGCAAATGGAAAAGGACAACGAAAATAATGGAAAGGAAACAACAATAATAGGTACTTGGAATATCACAAGTCTTTATGGTAAAGAATTCGAATTGACAGAGGAAATGAAAACATACGGCATTGACATCCTAGGCCTGAGTGAAACGAAGAAGAAGGGAAGAGGAAATATGAGATGTGGCGATGGTTACAAGCTCTTCTACTCAGGTGTACAAGAAATGGAAGGAGCAAAAGAGGGAGTCGGTTTTATAATCACGGATGATCTGAGTGGGAGAGTTGTAAAATACCAAGCAATAAACTCTAGAATAATTACCGTAAGTATAAAACTAGACGAGTTAGTTAGCATAATACAAATATATGCACCAGTCGAGGGCACAGAAGAACAGAAAATGTCTCAATTCTATAGCGAACTCCAAACAGCTTTAGACGAAGTGAGAGAAGATACTGAGAACATAATTATTATGGGAGACTGGAATGCTAGAGTTGGAAATGACATCAACAAGGGACTTGGAAGCCTTGGGCGGTATGGAGAAAAAGCTGAGAACAGAAATGGGAAGAAGATGATACAATTTTGTGTAAATAACGACTTAAAAATTGGAAATACATTCTGGTATCAAAATATGGAGGACAGATACACTTTTGAAGCACAGGAAAGAAATGCCAAAAGTCTAATAGATTACATCGTGATTCCTGCAGAAATGAATATTATCAAAAATATAAAAACAGAAAAATTTGCAGAACTTAATACTCAACACAAGCTACTCGTAGCCGAAATGACTACAAAGAAAAAGCAATATATAGTCGATAAGTCATACACTAAGATAAATATTAAGAAGCTGAAAACAGAGAAAGAGAAAAGTGACTATAAACAAGAAATATATGAGGAATTGCAAAGAATGGAGCTGGAAAGAGAGCAATTGGATATGGAAGAAAGATGGAAAATACTAAAAGACACACTATATAAAACAGCAGAGAAAATTTGTGGAAAAAAGTCAATAAATAAATATCATAAGAGAACAGAATGGTGGAGTCAAGAACTAAAGAAAATAATAAAGGAAAAGAAGCAAGCCTGGAAAAAATATCAACAATGTAGAAATGAAAATAACAAAGTAGAATACATGGAGAAACGTAATAGAGCAAAGATAGCAGTAAGGAAAGCGAAAAATATGAGCTGGGAAGAATTCGGAAAAGAATTGGAAGCAAATTACAAAACAGATAACAGAAAATTCTGGAACCGTATAAAGGGTCTAAGAGGGAAAAAAGGTAGGGAACAGTATGGAATCAAAGATAAAAATAACCAATTGAAAATAGAGACTACAGAAATAGCAGAAGTATGGAAACAATACTACGAAGATAAATTCAAACACGAAGAAGTAGAAATATATGAAGCAGGAAGAAATAGACCAGAACTGGAGGAGGAAGAGGAACCAGAGAGTATAAGGAAGGAAGAACTGGAAGAAGCTATAAACAATATTAAACTTGGAAAAGCGGCAGGAGAGGACCAACTAGATCCAGAAATGATAAAATGGATGGGTGAAAAAGGAGAGGACTGGCTATTACAGATATGCAAGGAAGCATGGAGTACAGAGAAAATCCCAGATGACTGGAAGAAGAACATAGTTCTACCAATATACAAAAAAGGACAACATAATGAATGCGAGAATTATAGAGCAATATGCTTGTCATCGGTCGCCTTCAAGGTATACACGAGAATTATAGAGAAGCGTCTAAGATCAGTGATAGAGAAAGAATTGGAAGACGAACAGGCTGCATTCAGATCAAACCGTCAAACAAACGATAACGTCTACATCATAAGAAATATAATAGAGAGACAATGCCGTAAAGGGAATGAACTATTTCTCATGTTCGTCGATCTGAAGGCGGCATTTGATACGATAAACAGAGAAATATTGTGGAAAATATTGGAGAGCTATAATATACCAAAAAAGATGATAAAAGTCATAAAATCTATATATATGAAAGTAGAAGGCCAAGTACAAATAAATGGAGAAAGATCAGGCACTTTTAAATGGGATAAGGGAATTAAACAAGGAGATGGACTAAGCCCCCTCTTGTTTATAATAGTCATGGATACTTTAATCAAAAATACCAAAGATCAAACAAGAAACCTTCATTACATAGTAGGATATAAAAACTTAAATGCAATAAAGATCAACTCCCTTCTATACGCTGATGATATAGTTCTAATCACAGACACAGTAGAGAAAATGCAGAAACTAATAGATATTTGGCAAAAAGAGATACATAAATTAAAAATGGAAATGAACCTCAACAAAACAAAACTTATGATAATAAATGAAGATGAGAAAAGAGAAAGGAATACTAATATAATAGTAAGGGAAAAAGTAATAGAACATGTATCTACTTTTGAATATCTGGGAAATATAATAACAGATGATGGGAAAACGGACTTGGCAATAAGTAATAAACTGAAGAAGGCAACTAGCGTGTATTACTCTTTAAATAATACAATTTTTGGAAAGTCAGAAATAAGCAACAAAACTAAACTCAGAGTATATAACAGCATAGTAAATCCGATAATGACATATGGGGCGGAAACATGGATTGTCCAAAAGAAACATGAATCAATGATAAACGCGACGGAGATGAAATACATGAGAAAAATAGCCGGAGTTACGAAGTTTGACAGATTCAGAAATGAAGATATAAGAAGAGAGTTGGAACAAGAACCGATAATTAGGAAGATCGAAAACAAAAAATTAAGCTGGTTTGGACACATACAACGAATGGAGCAAAATAGACTTACAAAGAAGGTACATGAAGCCAAAATGGGAAACAAAAGAAAAAAGGGAAGGCCGAGGAAGACATGGATGGACCAGATCCAAGATATAGGTGAAAGGAGACACATCAGTATGAGGGATATGAAGAACCTGGCCACCAATAGAAGCAATTGGAAGAAGTGGATAGAAGGCGGAACCCGACATCCGACGCCCTGAAGGGCACTAAGGATTATGAGAAAGAAGAAGAAGAAGATAGGTAATTTGCATGTTTATACTTATTTGTTTACGTTTTTTCTAGCCCTTCAACTTTTATGAGTTTTCTTTCCTGATCCTCATATATTTAGGTTTCTTAATATTAGGATTCAGTCCATAACGCTGACTCACTTCTGTAACTTTATTGATTTTGTCTTATAAGCCTTCTAGCTAGACTATCAGCAAACGACGGTATCATCTTAAACGACATAACAAAATTTGCAAGCAAAAACCGTGGTGGTTCCAGTAATAATTACGTTTCTGAATCGCAAAATGTGCAAAAAATCGCATTACAGCCTGTGCAATGGATCCAAAACAAGTTGTCCCCAAATTAAATGTTAAGGAACAAGAGTCTTCGATGTATAGCATTTAATTTTACGTTAATTTTGGTAATTATTACTTAAAAAACATAAGAGAGAGGGTATAAACTATGCATGTAGCGGAAGAATGTGAACCCTCTCTATATTTCTTATTTAGTATAGAACGCTGGTAAATAATAATAAGATTGCTTTAAAGCATATTTTAAGACCCAAAAATTTTGACGATCTCAAGTGCTCCAACAGTTTTATATGTCAAAAATAAATAACCATTTTCAATTTCGTTGCAACGCGAAACTACAGCCGCATCATATTCTAGTCCAATCAGAGAGCGCTGCAAGCGCCTCTACTGGTTTCGAAACTTATTAGTCTCTCATCAGGAGGCACATATGCTGCTCTCTCTGACCCAACTAGGACAAACCCCGACCTGCAGCCACGAATTGCAACGACCGAAATGGCAGGGATGCCCTAGCGGCAACTGCTAGCAAAAGACTAAGTTGTCAACCTAATAGCATACAAAACAACACCAAAAATGTTGCTCCACATCCTACCAGATTGAAAACAAGGGGAACCTTCTCTGGTTAGACCTCCGAGGCTTCTAAAATTTGCAAGCCATAAGGGATGCTGAGACTAAGAAAGATGAGGGAATTTGACAATTTATAAATCACGTCCCCTCTGCTCAGCGCGGTAAAGTTCCAACGAGAATGGTTCCCTTCGTACTCTAATTAGAGTAAACATGTAAATAAAAAATGAATAACCATTTTCAATTTCGTTGCAACACGAAACTACTTAGTCTTTAGTTTTATATGTATATAATAGTTTTAAAAAGATCTTCAGTTTTCCTACTCGTATTATCGCGTTGCACTTGGGTACGTACCTGAAACTATGTTGCGATGAACAGCTCCATTTAATACTAAAAGAATCAGCTGATTTTACGTGTGCAACAAAAGACAAATACAGGAATTGGCCAAGGGCTATAAATACATAATTTGAAAACGTTGCTGACAAATCGTTGGAATTTGGAAATTGCTTCTCTCGCTAACAAAGATATTCAAGAACAAAAATGGCCAAAGCTCGTACCACTTGTAAGTGATATTAAAATATATTGAGAAGAAGGTATTAAAATTGGTGTGAAGTGTCAGTAGACGTTTGAGAGGAATATTGATAATGTTGAAACATAAAAATTAATTAACCAAGCTCTAGCATTAATCATTATTTTTAACAGAAGCCGAATAGGTGATGTTCAGTATTTAAAAATTCAGCAATCTTGTAACAAAAGATAAACGGATTTCAGCGATTTTTAAAATGTTTTAACTGAAAGAGAAAAGGCACTTACGAGAGGACACAAAATTCCAGTGGGTTCTGGTAAAGGTTCTTGAGCTGTTGTTATTTTACTTCCAAAAATGTTGCAAGGTTTCATAGAAACTTTAATAAAACATAGACATAAATACATATCTGACGTCGTCCGACGTTAATAACAATAGCTATATGTTTGCAGTTCCAGGCAGTAAGCTAAAATGGGACAAAGGGGATGTTGTGATCCGTAAATTGACAAGCAAAATGAATTTAACATACCCTGAAGCTATATCAAGCAACAAATTACGCGAAAATATTGCAACAGTAGCACAAATTTTAAGTATGTCCAAAAATTAAACTAAACAATTTGCCAAGTTTATGGGGCATGATGAAAAAATGCATGATGAATGATATGAATTACCTGCTGACATTTATCAAACCGTAAAATTGTCAAAATTTTTAATAGTAATGGAAAGGGATTCTCTTCTCTTAGGATATAAAGTAAAATCGCTTGAAGAACTAGATTTTCACCACGATTTGGAAATGCGGAAGAAACTAAAAAAATCAATCTTTAAAATACAAATATTAATTTTTCAAGTATTTCAGGTATGCAAGAAGTTAAAAAAAGTAAAGCGTTGGTTGCAATAGATAACTTTCTGGCTCAAACAAGTAAAGAATTTAAAACGGACAGTGACGATAAGTACTATCCAAATAAAAAACTACACAAAGCATAAAAAACCCAAGCGAGGGAAGATTCCGAATGCAATTCATATGTGTCTCCACAAAGAAGATATATTAAAAAACAAACTTTTTAAGAGAACACTTTTGCAAATTATATTCAAGATGACGTATATCCATCTAGATAAAGAGGTGAATTTCAATATTATAAAATCAAAAATTCAACATCTTATAAAAGTGAAATAAAATATGTATGGCATATGTAAATTTTTTATATGTTGCTTAAGTAAAAATATAGAAATATTTTTATTTTTTACTTTTTGTTGCTATTTTTATAATTTCTTTTTTATTCTTAGATATAATAAACATCTAACCAAAGCCTCATTTAAAGGGTTTGACGACTTAGATATTAGTTCCTCATTTCGCAAACATCCGCTTATCTTTTAAACAAAACATAATGAAATTATTTTTGTAGAAGAAAAAAATTAACTAGGTACCTAAAAACCTAGTTTTGAGTTTTTCTTAAAATTTTTTGAGATTAGGATCAAAAGACCACTACACAAATTGTAGATTTTTTTATCGCCCACAGCTTTTGCGTTGAATTTTTTCAAACGATAAAATGTTTAGCCAGAAATTTCAGAAAACCATTTTCGCCCTTAAAACCACCCCACTTTCACCACCTTATGGATTATTTTCGTACACTTTGCTGTAAGAATACGTTTTGTTGTAACATTTTTACAACTGGTTTTTAATTAAAATTTTTAAATAAACCGTTGACACTTTTTTCTGTGAGATAGGTAATAAGGTTTACTGCAAATAATAAATTATATCGTTAAGAGCCTTTATAATTTTACTGTATAAGAGCAATAATTCACACAAAATAATTTGGCTTAGCTTAATTTACTGCAAAATACTAGCTTTGAAATATCTACTAATAAAAAAATTTTACACGCATAATCCAAACAAACCATGTTCATATCTTAAGCTTATTTAAAATATCAAAAATAACCATCTTTTATTTTTAGTGTAAACAACAATAGAAGATGTAAACCAATTCCCACTATTTCTTTACCTATATCCGTAATAAATACCTACCTCTCGCTGAGCACCAAAGTTCGACCCATTCAATCCTTTATTCATTTTCCAATATTTGGCAACGCCGTCTGAGGCAACAACTTACCGGCTTTCATTCTTAGTCATATATAGTTATGAGGCGACAGCGCATTGTATTTCACCGTAAATTTATATATAAAAAAAACATTTAAAATCGTTTCCCCTCTTTAGAGATTCTTAATTAGAAAGTTCCCCTCATTGTATATATGCATATATTTTTTGAAAAAAAAGAACTACAAATGGGTGAGGCGAGGTAGTCATAGTTTTCACCGCGAGGCGACAGCGTACCTTTTATCAATATATATATATATATATATATATATATATATATATATATATATATATAAATAAATAAGCAAAATCATTGGCTAATACTTGTAAAGTGAATGTGAATTTAGTTAGAAATATATAAAATGATGAAGGGTCATCATTCCATACATTTCTGTGCAACTATATACACCGGTGTTTCGGCCTATTTGGGCTTCGTCAGTATAGTGTAGCAAGTTAAAAAAGTTGTTTGTTAACTTGTAAAAGGATTACTACAGGAGCAAGGTTACCATTTTTGGTCAGATTGTTAGAAGCGTTAGAAGACCCGCAGTATATATATATATATATATATATATATATATATATATATATATATATATATATATATATATATATATATATATATATATATATATATATATATATATATATATATATATATATATAGCGTGTCTAATTGAGTTGGAAACATATGGGAAATTTTTTATTATTAATTTTACGAAAAAAAGTTATTCTTTATAAAAAGTTCTGCATGCCCCTAAACCTAAGATTCAATCATCAGATATCAAATTTTCTGAATATTATACGAGGTATGTCAAAAAATATGAATTTCGGTCAAGGGTAAAGTACCTTTATTTCCCTCAATATCGAAAATTCTTATGATAAAAAGTTGTTTGGAATTAAAAACTAAGATCAAATATGCAATTACATGCTTCTTATTAAAAAAAAAAAATTTTCTCAAATTTAAGGATACCCAACATTGTTTTTAATTATTACAAATATGATAACTCGTTTATTATTCATTTTACGAAAAAAAGTTATTCTTCGTAAAAAGCTTTGCATGGTCTAAAATCTAAGACACAACCATGATATATCAACTTTTATTAATTTTATACGAGGTGTGTCAAAAAATATGAAATTCGCTCAATATTATAGCACCTTTATATTTCACAGTATTTCAATTAGAAGGATGTAATTGCATATTGACACATAGTTTTTAGTTCTAAACAACTTTTTTAATAACTGTTTTCAATATTGTGAAAAATAAAGGTACTTTACTCTTGAGTGAAATTCATATTTTTTGACATAACTCGTATAAAATTAATAAAATGTGATATCTGTTGGTTGCATCTTCGGCCTTATGACCTACAGAGCTTTTTATAAAGAATACCTTTTTTTCGTAAAAGTAATAATAAAAGAGTTATCGTATGTGTAATGAATCAAAACGAAGTTAGTATCAATAAATTTGAGAAAAATTTGGAAAATATTTTTTTCCAATTAGAAGCATGTAATTGCATATTTGAGCTTAGTTTTTATTTCCAAACAACTTTTCAGAATAAGCATTTTCGATATTGGGAGAAATAAAGATACTTTACTCTTGAACGAAGTTCATATTTTTTGACATACCTCGTATTATATTCAGAAAATTTGATATCTGATGATTGAATCTTAGGTTTTGGGGCATGCAGAACTTTTTATAAAGAATAACTTTTTTTCGTAAAATTAATAATAAAAAAGTTTCCCATATGTTTCCAACTCAAGTAGACAGGCTGTATATATATATATATATATATATATATATATATATATATATATATATATATATATATATATATATATATATATATATGCACGTTAAAATCGAGAATTATCCGTGAAGCCATCGATATTGAAAAACGCCCTGACAGCCTAAACACACGCGATGACGCTAAAAGGCTGCCGGCAACATGGCGACCGCAGCTTCAGTGACTCCCCGCGCCAATCGATCCCACTCAGGCCTCTCCCGCGCATGCAGTTCCCGCGCGTACTAAGAGTACAAAAGGAACTACACAGGCGAAGACAGGTCGTCACTCGACACTGAGGAGTAGGTAGATTGAGACCTCAGTGCCGCTTGACCGAGAACAAGACACTACTGGTACGTCACGAGTGAGGGAAGTAGGTAGATTGAGACCCCGAACTCGAAAGGAACCATACCCCTCTTGATAATGGCTCCAAAAAGGGTGCCGAAACGTCGAGTTTTACATTCTCAGCGCGGTTCGTTCCGAGAACTTAGTAATTTTTATATACCTGACCGCGGAAATCTATATATTAATAATTATATAATTGTACTGACTTTATCTGTTTACATTGAACTCTATTATGTAAAAAATCTTACCTATAAGGCCTTTCGCCAGAGTGTGTGCGCATATGAGTTGTAACTGAAGAACTTTGAGAAAATCTACGGTCACAAACTGGACACCGGAATGGCTTTTCGCCGCTGTGCGTGCGCACATGCGCGGTTAAATTTGCCGCTTGCGAAAAGGATTTGTTGCAGTCTATACATCTATAAGGCTTTTCTCCGCTGTGTGTCCTTTGGTGGGTTTTGAGTGTACTAGGTCGTGCATAACTTTTGCCTGTAAAAAACCTATATTTATAAAATTTATAAATTTTTAATCAATTTATTATTGTCAGGCAAAAATACTATCAATGTACAAATGACAAAAAGTGCGATTTTCCAAAAATTGGCGATTTCTAGTCAGCTGTAGATCTTCGAATATACTAGAAGAATATCAACTTACAAATGCTAGTTTGAATGGTATTTAAAAACCCTTTCGTTTACCGGTATCCATTTTTTCTCGTTTAGTTAAATTTTAAAAATACTCTGGGCTAATTAGCAAAATACAAGGAAAAGTTATTTACCAGCAATTTTATTAGTGAAATCGAATCTTATGATTCTATATATTAATAATATAGGTATGCAAAGTCCGCATATGGTGTGCTACTTTTTTTTATAAACATAATGGCGCCCGAAAATTGTGTGTTTTTTTTTCAATTTCTGCTCTATAACTCCAAAGGTTTTAACTTTACAGCAAACACACTTAAATAAAAATTCACCGTAATTAACTTCTGCATAGAAACAGGTTTCTCCCGATTTACTTCGACGAAAATGTTCCTCGGAAAATGCGGGTTTTTCCAACAAAATCTTTAATTTTCAACTAAAATTTTAGGTAAGTAATTAAATAACTTGGTGATATATAAGCTCTTTTGTTATAGATTATATTTGCAGAAGCCGTTGGAAATTGAATGAACAGTTTAGCAACAATTAAATTGTTAATTAAAAATTTACGGTCGCTATAATAAACACATTAATTATGATTTTTGTACAAAAAGACTTTATACCTATTTAATTTACTTTACAGAATTGAAATTGGACTGTTTAAGCGGCCTCAGGAATATTTTAAAATTATAAAAAAAATTTTGGCTTTAAAAACAAATAGAATATCTCGGGAAATATTAAATTAAATTAAATTATAAAAACGGTATTGGAAAGAATGCGACAGGACGCTTCTTTTAAAAGAAAAAACGTTTAATTGCGATGAGGGCTTCATGATATACAACCAGTCAAAGTTAACCGGCATGTATAATAAAGTTATTTATTTATTTAAAAAAAATTATTTGTTTAAACAAAGATTGTTTAAATAATTATATAGCTTTCAAATGCGAATATTTGCATTTTAAACGTTAAAAGGTACACTTGTCATGTGATAAGTTTGTCTAAAAAAATCTACAACTGGAAAAATATAAATTATGTAGTTTTATTGCCTTATAAATAAATTAATTTATTGTAACAAAACACAAACAACTTTGACATTTTTAATAATGCATTAATTAGATGGCTCTACTTGAGTTACTTGGGAACAAAAAAAATGAAGAAGATTGCTCCATGGGAAGCCGAGAAAATGCATTTTTTTAACGTATACCGATTTTGAACTTTGAGATTCCATTTTATCCAACCTGATTTTTGATTGAAATTTTGGTATTTTTGGTATTTTTCACTCGTAATACTGACAGTTTTTATTATTATAATATATGTTATGAGTCTTTTAAAGATATGAAAATTTGTGTGGAGAAAGAGGACTGAAATAAAAAGGTGATGGTTCGAAAATTACCATCATATTGTTTATATCTTCGCCGTTCATGCCAGTCAACTTTGACCAGTTGTATCTCAGGAACCACTCATCGCAATTAAACGTTTTTTCTTTTCGAAGAAGCGTCCTGCCGCGTTCTTTCCAGTACCGTTTTCACAATTTAATTTAATTTAATATTTCCCGAGATATTATATTTGTTTATAGCCAAAAATTGTTTATAATTTTAAAATATTCCTGAGGCTGCTTAAATAGTCCAATTTCAATTTTGTAAAGTGCGTTACATAGATATAGACTCTTTTTATACAAAAATCATAGTTATTCTTATTGCATCATAATAATTGTGGTTATTATATCGACTGTAAATTTCTAATTAACAATTTAATTGTTGCTGAACTGTTCATTCCATTTCCATCAGCTTCTGTAAATATAGTCTGTACCAAAAGAGCTTTTCTATTACTAAGCTATTTAATTATTGATAAATAACCACTCACCTAAAATTTTAGTTAAAATATAAAGATGTTGTTGGAATAACCCGAATTTTCCGAGAGAAAAGTTTTCGTCAAAGTTAATTAGGAAAAACATGTCTATGCATAATTTAGTTACGGTGAATTTTTTTTTGGTGTTTTTGGTGTAAAGTTACAATCTTTGGAGTTATAGAGCAAGAATTGAAAAAAAACACGATTTTCTTGCGCCATTTTGTTTATAAAAAAAAGCATCACACTATCTGCGGACTTTACATACCTATATTATTAATATATAGGATCATAACATTCGATTCCAACAATAAAATTGCTGGTAAATAACTTTTCCCAAAAATGGCCTATTCTCCGATAATCTGCCCAGACTATAATTACATACTTGAAAATCATAAAATTTTGTAACATTTTTGACGTGTAAAAATAAAAATTTAACACCATAACAAGAAAAATGAGACATTGTGTGATAAAATCTGTTCACCGGGCTCAGAGATATAACTCTTCAAATATAGCATAAAAAGGCTAAAGATAGATAGAGGGCTAAAAAATATATAAAGGCTACTTTTGTTACGTACAATAATATACTAAAATGTGATAAAAATCCGCCGACCACCTCCCTAAAAAAATTTGTCGAAAAATAAAAATATTGCTCATATGTATATGTAAATAGATTGATTATATTTACATATATTGATTTCGGGCATCACATTAAGTTGTTAGATAAAAAGAAATTAAACTAGTGGAGGTGGAAGATTTAGCGATAAAAACCTATAAAGTGATGAGCGAGCTAATAACCACAAAAATAACGCAAACGATGGAAAACATAAAACAAACATAAAGAAAGAAAACGAGATAAAACTGGTGGAGGTGGAAATTATCGTTATAAATGTATAAATAATTAACATAACATTACATAGTTTCCCACCTAAGACGTCTGTGACAGGATAGATAGATTAGATAGATATATTTAGAGAGGTGGCTTTCTGGCCTAATCCACTGCGACCTTTTCAGATCTATTATGGTCCTCTAGTCTTAGATAACATTCTCTAGCCAGACCCTCTTTAAAAAGTCTAATAGCTTCAAGACTGAACCTCCCATGTAGCTATTTGCCGTTAGATTTTGTTCTCCTAATGCAAAGAACGGCACATTTGCCAGACTGTCACAATGACATAAAATGTGCTCTGCTGTTTCTTCTTCCAGGTGACAGAATCTGCACAGGTCATCATCTGCCAATCCCATCAGCTTTAAGTGCCTATTCAGCTTACAGTGCCCTGTTAGCAGACTTACTATGGCTTTGACTGTTTTCCTGTCTTTGCTTATTAGGTCTGCCGTAAATTTTTGCGAATGTTCTGTAATGAACTGTTTCGCCTGTCTTTGACCTGGTGAATTCCTCCACCATTTCAAAGATTTGTGAGCTACCCACTTTCTTGTAGACGGCTACAAGAAAGTTACTTATAACTGCCTTTGCAACGCAACAGAAGGGTTCCGGTCCAACGAATGGCATTGATGAGTAGACTTAGGCAAATATGCCTGTAAAAAAGTAAGAAATATGCGCATAAATATGCAGTATTTTACCCAAAAATATGCATGTTCATCTAGAAAATATGCATGTAATAAAAACAATATTTACAATATTTTTGTATTCACAAAAATATATTCAATATCTTCACATGTTGTATTAACTAACATGGCGAAACATGGAGAAAAATGGTCAGTAGTATTAGAGAGACTGCTATTGAAATACTTGGGAATACGTCAGGAAAAAAGTTTGAGGATAAAGAGACTTGGTGGTGGTCAAACGCAGTACAAGGAAAAATAAAAGAGAAGAGAAAATTATATAAAAAGTGGCAAGAAACCAGATCCGACACAGATCTTCAAAACTATATGGTGGCGAAAAAGGAAGCGAAAGTAGCAGTAGCAAAAGCCAAAGCAGAAGCGTATTCAAACCTATACGATTAACTTGATCCCAGGGAAGGCGAAACGAAGATATATAAAATAGTCAAACAGAGAGCAAAGAAAGCAAAATATTTTAATCAGATTAGATTTATCCGAGATGAAAATAATAAAATATTAGTTCACGAAAGGGATGTCAAAAAGAGATGGAGAAAGTACTTTGACAGCTTATCAGTGGCGGCTGGTCTGTAAGTGAAGGGTAAGGTCATATCTGGTGGTTCAAGATTTTTTTGGAAAAACAAGACCTACAAATCCCATTTTAAATAATTTCTTATTCCATCATCTGTATTGGTTTCTTATAACTTACTTTGCAATATGTTGTTTAAATTTAAGCGGATCTTTATTTGACAAGTAAATATGAAATAAGTAAAAGGAACAAGTCTTCATTACTAATTGTCGAATAAATCAGATAAATAGTATGATATAATATGTAATTATAACAGCCAGAATATCAACAAACTACTTAAACTCAAAACCTAAAATAAATAAAAACTTACATTTTTATGCGGATATAAAAAGTAAATCGATTCTTCTTCAATTTAATTTCATTTGGCGTTGGAGTTCATTTATACTAACCACTACCGCCATTTTATAAAAATCTATAATAAAATAATATTAATCTCACGAAAGCACTTAACTTAACTTTGTAAATTCCGAACTAATCTTACTCCCTGCGTAGATAGTCACGTCTCAAGCGTAGATAAGATAGAAACTGAGAGATTTTAGTCTCAACAACGAAAACGGTCGACGGTCAATGACCACGATTTTTTACCAACTTGCATATAAGTGCGTATTTTCGTGAACGTTCGGATTCGCAGTGCTGTATTCTCACAGTGAGGTCAAATAAATTTCTTGACCATCGTGAATGTTCGTATTTAGCTGTTTAAGAGTAATATTGCGGTAGTTTCAGTCAAAGATAAATTTGGCTTTTCGGTACCGTCAAACAGCTCGTATTTCCTGTTTATATATCAGTAATATTTTGGCGGAATCTTTGTCGCTATATTTTACAACAACAAAATGACTGAAAAGTCAATACAATAAAAGCAAAATTTAACTTTGAACGATACTATTGTATTCCGAACATTTTTAATACAGAAAATTTTCTTTTTTTAAGGAAATAATTACATTATAATCGTTTGATTGTACAATTATTACAGGGAGGTCATTGACCAATTTGACCTAAAGGGATAACCGCCACTGCAGCTTATTAAATGAAGAATTTGACAGACAGTCTGTAGAGTCAATGGAGACAGTAGCAGCAATGGTCACCAAAATAACAAACGAGGAAGTGGCTCAAGCGCTTAAAAAAATAAAGAAAGGAAAAGCGGTAGGACCAGATGATATTCCTGGGGAGTATAGAGAGCATTGGGAGAGACAGGAACAAGGTGGCTAGCAAGCCTATTTAATAGAATTATGGAAGTTGGACAAATGCCAGACGAATGGAGAAGCAGTATACTGGTACCTGTTTACAAAAACAAGATATACAACAATGTACAAACTACAGGGCTATAAAACTGCTTAGCCACACCATGAAAATATGGGAAAGAGTAATTGATAGACGGATACGAGAAGAGACCGAAATATCCGAGAATCAATTTGGCTTTATGCAGGGCAGATCAACAACAGATGCAATTTTCATTATAAGGCAGTTGATGTAAAAATACTGAAGTAAAGAAACAAACGGTCATATGGTATTCATTGATCTTGAGAAAGCATATGATAGAGTTCCTCGAGAGATTCTCAATAAGAAAGGGTCATATGGTATTCATTGATCTTGAGAAAGCATATGATAGAGTTCCTCGAGAGATTCTCAATAAGAAAGGAGTCCCTGGTGAATATGTAAAGATTGTGAGGGATATGTATGAGCTAGTAACGACTAGTGTTAGGACAGGTCTGCCGTACTTTGGCAAAACCTAGTAACTATGATTTAGACAATTATTCAGGAGAACAGATTTTGTAAAATTGGATTGCTCTTATTTCTAATAAAAGCTGAAACAAGACTAATGATGGAAATCTATATACTTTTTAGCGAAAATTTCGATAAAGTAAGAAAAAGTAACCTAGTCCTTTATAACTAAATATTACTTACTATGTTTTGCTGCGGCTAAGATTGTGTTTTTTTTTTAGAATTAAGCAAATCGTAAAATATAGTATTTTTAGTTGCTAGTTTATGCTTACGCATCTCAACTGACAATTATGTTCACTGAAACTGAAACAAAATATAGTAAGTCGATGAAATAAAACGAAAAAATTATTTTATTATTAAATTTATTTTTTTTTAAATAAACTGAAATACAACTTAAGATGTTTCTAAAGTTTTAATGAAAAGTATGTGCGCTTATCATTGACAATAAATAATAAACTTAAACATGTAGCTTATACATTAATATATCCAACATAATAATAAATATATGAAATATGTAAAAAATATAAATATATTATATAAATACTAAACTTATATACCAACTAGACCTCGGATACTGTACATAAATCACGAGAATTATTGTTTGATGGTAAATATGTCCAGAATAATTTTCTTCTTTCATCACTAAACAGTGGGCAGAGCGTTTTTAAAATCTTCTCTTTTTTATCCGTGTTATACATTCCCAACGTGGAGCGGATGGCATATTTGGTTCAAATTTTATCTTTAGAAAATCTGATTCGATATATACCTCATTGGACATTTTATTCTTATAAAAAAGGTTTTTGGAATCTTCCATTTTGGAAATGACATAAAATTGACTGTATTTTAAAGAACATTATCTGTCTAGAAAGGGATTGATGGACTCTCACATTAGGTATATGAAATGAAATGGAATAAAAGAGTTCTAAAATTTTCCATTTATTCACATAAAAAATAAAAAAAAAAACAAATTAAATTACAGCACAGTACGCAATAGCTTTAAAACTATTATTAGTTGATAATTTTTGTTTTTAGTTGAAAATTTGAAGATTGACTTTTTTAATAAGAATTAATACAAAGTAATACACGCAGTTTAATTAAATAACATTTATACAGAGTGAGTTTTATGTATGGAACGCCTCAAATATCTCGGAAACGACTTGAACGATTTTTATAGAATTTGGTGGGTAAAGGTCTTCTAATGCGGCCGATATTATAGTGGTAATTACACATTGTTGTCAGATCTTTCGTTTTTTTGAAAATATAATGAACTTTCGTATTTGGAATAGAACACCCTGTATATTTTTGCATTTTCAACCATAATAACTACTAATTAATTTTCATGTAATATTTTCTATACCGAAATGCCGTAATTTCTGAGTTATTTCTATATTTATTTAAAAAATAATTTAAACAAATTATAAAAATCAATTGTTTCAGCCCTGGCATACTTATTTTAGGTTCTTTGAATCATATGGAACAAAAAAGGTCTTTCGTAGTTTTTGTCTAAAGTTAGTCGTTTCCGAGTTATAAACAATTTAAAACTGAAAAATTCGAAAAATTACGATTTTCAAGGCTCAAAAACACAAGTAAAAAATATTATTTTCGAAATCTAGAAGTGTCTAAACTGAAGTTTAAACTTTATTTATCAGTTGTCGATAAGTAATTTGTTTATTTCATTAAAAAAAACATTGTTTTTTAGTTTTTAACGCAGCCCGATCGCCCATCCTCTCATAAGTTCTTCATTAACAATAAAAAAAAACAATGGCAAAATCACACATCGGCCAATATCTCTTTTTATATAATAATATCTCTTTTTTTTTGAAATTTGAAGGTTTTGTATTTAACGTGCGTGAATGGACTATACAGGGTAGCCAGGCATTATCTTATCTAGTGCTTTTTCAGCAAAAAATTTTGTTTGGCCGATTGATCTAATATCTAATTGCACACCTTGCAAACAGTTTATAAGTAGGACGTTTAGTCTTTACGATATGGATAAGGAAAAACAAATGAGTGGTTGTCCGTAACACTGGATATGGTATTCGTATTATATTTTTATCATCTTTTTAGGCGACATACTTCTTTAAACGTTTCAATGCGATATTATTATACTGTCGTGTCGGCGTCACACAACACAAGACGATTATTTTATGAAAGGTTGCTATTCTCAAAATCTAGACAATTGATCAATTGTAAGTAATTTCGGAGCGAAGGTGTCGTCTGATATTAGGAAAGAATGAAATATTTTATTTCTACATTGTATAATAATTTATTATGACCTCTGAGTACGTATCCAATAAATAAGTATTTATATTTTTAATTCGGTATGTATGTTCATCGTATTGTTCATAATGCGGATAAATCCAATTTTCCAAATTTTTGTTACATATTTTTTTGTATCTCATAGTCTCTAAGCATATATCCGAACTAATATACAGGGTGTAACAAAAATACAGGTCATAAATTAAATCACCTATTCTAGGACCAAAAATAGTTCGAATGAACCTAACTTACCTTGGTACAAATATGCACATAAAAAAAGTTACAGCCTTTTGAAGTTACAAAATGAAAATCGATTTTTTCCAATACATATATTGAAAACTATTAGAGATTTTTTATTGAAAATGGACATGTGGCATTTTTATGGCAGGAATATCTTAAAGAAAAATTATAGTGAAATTTGTGCACCCCATAAAAATGTTATGGGGGGGGGGGGTTGTTCCCTTTTGTGCCAAACTTTTGTGTACGTTCCAATTAAATTATTATTGTGATACTATTAGTTAAATTCAATATTTTTAAAACTTTTTTGGTTCTTATTATTTTTTCGACAAGGCAGTTTTTATCGAGTTGGGGCTTCTTTTCTAATATGTTTACGTAGAGATTTTATGGGGGTTTTGTTCCTTTAAACCTCCCAAAT
Organism: Diabrotica virgifera virgifera; assembly: GCF_917563875.1. Taxonomy (NCBI): domain Eukaryota; kingdom Metazoa; phylum Arthropoda; class Insecta; order Coleoptera; family Chrysomelidae; genus Diabrotica; species Diabrotica virgifera. The sequence goes on along the minus strand of NC_065447.1, from coordinate 127,997,446 downwards.
GGTTGTGTACGTTCCAATTAAACTATTACTGCGATACCATTAGTTAAACACAGTGTTTTTAAAACTTTTTTGCTTCTTTGTATTTTTTCGATAAGGCACATTTTATCGAGATGTGACTTCTTTTTAATATGGTTCAAAATATACCTAAAGATGTAAATCATAAATAAATTTTCCTATTATTATCAAGTCTCCATAATCGTACTTAGCCATATACAAATATGTGGTGGATTTGACAAATAATATACAAAATATCTCGAAAAAGTACCAAGAGGCAAAGAAGTTTTTAAAGCATTGTGTTTAACTAATGGTACTACAATAATAATCAAATTGAAACGTACACAAAAGTTTGGGGGGGGGGGTTTAAAGAACCAAACCCCCATAAAATTTTTATGGGGTGTCTAAATTTCACTATAGTTTTTTCTTAAGATACTACTGCCATAAGAATGCCACATGTTCATTTTCAATAAAAAATCTCCAATGGTTTTCGATATATTGGAAAAAATCGATTTTCATTTTGTAACTTCAAATGGCTGTAACTTTTTTTATGTGCACATTTGTACTAAGGTAAGTTAGGTTCAATCGAACTATTTTTGGTCCCAGAATATGTGATTAAATTTATGACCTGTATTTTTGTTACACCGTGTATTATTCCATAAAACGACACTCAAACTGCAAGACGCAAGAGTCTCGCAGGCTTAGTCTTGTTCTTGCTCAAGTCTTGCACGGTCAGTCTTGGTCTTGGTCTTGCTAAAATAAGGCGGTCTTGATCTTGGTCTTGGTCTTGCTAAAACGCAAGAACAAGACCAAGACTGCAAGACCAAGACCGATTTTGGGCAACACTAATCGCATAGAGCCTTGTGTAGAGACTGGTTAAGAGAACCATTGCACATAATTCTAGTTTCGGTATAGTGAGAGGTTTTTTCGATGGAGCTACACGCGATTTAGCAGCAATAAGTGTAGATGACACCGATAAATCAGAGTATTCTGCCCTTAAATATATGCAACAGCCATATGCCTGAGTACTGGCATCACAAAACCCATGTAGTTCGACTTGAACTACATCTTTTCCGCCGATTATGCACCGAGGAACCGAAAAAGAGGACAGGTTGGTTAAATTTGACAAGAACTTAAGCCAATTATCTAGAAGCTTGGGATCGGTTATAATGTGGTCCCAAGAGAAATTTTTGGCCCATATTTGTTGCATCAGAATTTTTCCGTGAACAATTACAGGATTGAAAAATCCTAGAGGATCATAGCACTGCGCTATGACAGAGAGAATCTTACGTTTGGTAGGTGAGCTAACAATAAGTGATTCTGGAATGTCAACTTGGAATAAATCAGTTGTGGGATCCCACTTAATGCCTAGCACTTTACATGGCCCTTCTTCAGGAATAATTTTTTTCGAAGAGCTGCTAAACTCTGCAGAAGACGAAGCAAGAAAAGAATTGGATCTTATTTTGTGTATGCTGAAGCCAGCGGAAGAAAGAGTAGAGCTTAACAAACGATGCAGTGAAATGATTTCTTCTTCAGTACTACAGCCTGATAAGATGTCGTCCACGTAAGTCTGATACAATAGGGTATCTTGTACTGCCTTTGAACAAGAGGGATTTTGAGCAATGTCCTTTAGAACTCGACAGGCTAGATATGGAGCACTTTTTTGACCAAATGAAACTGTAGTTAGTTCAATGCAGGAAAATTGATCTTGGGGAGTTTCTCTCCACAGAATGTTCTAGAGAAAGTGAAAGGAAGGATTCATTTTCACCTGCCGGTACATTTTCGTTATGTCTGCAGTAAATGCATATTTATGAGTGCGGAATCTGGTAAGAATTTCGAACAGTTCGGGCTGAACTTTGGGACCACAGAGAGTGATATCGTTTAGCGAGAGAGCTGAAGTGGTCTTAGCTGAAAAGTCAAACAGGATTCTCATTTTTGTAGTAGAGCTTTGATCTCTTACAACTCCTAAATGTGGAACAAAATATTTATTTTCAAATTTTGAGTTACAATGTGTCAGAGGGACTTCCCTTCCGTGTCCTAGCTCAATATACTCCATCAGAACCTTTCTATATTTATCTTTTAAGGAAGGATCTTTGACAAATTTCCTCTCAAGGGAAAGGAATCTATTTTTAGCACACATAAATGAATCGCCCAATTTTTTGTGAGCTAAAGGATGAATGAGAGGGAGGTCGACCTGGTAGCGGCCGTCCTCCAGAATTTTAGTTGTTGAAATAAAGATTCGCTCGGCAAGCTCGTCCTCTTCAGAACTTTTGGAAACATCAAGATCTTGTTCTTGTTGAAAGAAACGATCTAGTGTTTCATTAAGTGATTCATCGGTCTCTTGAAAACCGAGGGTCGAGTGAAATGTGTACGATTTTGGGTGAGGTTCAAAGTGAGGTTTAAGATAGCTGAGTGGTACAGAGCCCGACACAACCCATCCTAACTGTGTCTGTATAAGAGAGGGCAATCCTTTTCCCAACTTTTCAAGTTCTGGTAGCAATAGCTCATAGTAGGCATCAGCTCCTATGAGCAAATCAATTGCAGCCGGTTGACCGAAATCTTCGTCGGCCAACTTATTTAATATATAAGAGGGAATTTTTAACTTTCTTATGTCAATGGCTATCTGAGGCAAACAATTTGTAATAGAAGGTACTACTGCACAAGAAAGTGTAAACTGCGTAGCAGAAGAATAGTCAGGAAATATATCTATTTTAACTCTTTCCTTAATGACATTACTATTATTCAGGATTCCAGAGATATGCAGACTGGAAGGATACCGTTTGCATCCTATTGATGTAGCTAGTGACTCAGTGATAAATGAACTTTGACTTCCAGAATCCAGAATGGCTCTGGCCAGAATAGGCTGCCCATTTACTGGATAAATGCGAATTTTAGCTGTGGCCAACAAGACGTGAGTGTCATGTGGTGTGGTGGTCGATAGTACAGTTGAGCGTAAAGTGAGGTCATTTTGATGTACGACGCTGGGCTGGTCAATTTCTGGCTGAGTTGTCAGAAGAGTATGAGATGTAGGACGAGTAGAAGACTCTCCGTGGTTCAGTGAGTGATTAGAGGGCTCAATTGCAGCATGAGTGTTAACTTTAGAGTGGTGAGTGTTGTGTAAAGAGAATGGTGCTTAGAGTGGCATAGGGAACAGGTAGATTTTGACTCACAATTTTGTAAAAAGTGCTTACTACCTAAACAGTTAAAACAGAGCTTATTGGCTTTTGAATATTCAATTCTATCTGATACAGGCAATGAACAAAACTTGGTACATGAGTAGATGCGATGATTTTGTTGAAAGCAGTAGCTACATACCTTGGGCTGTAAGGTATATGGCTTTGATTTAGAATCCCTTTGACTAGAGGGGTTTGATTGCGAGTGAAAAACTACCTCGAAATTACTCGAGTGAGAATTGTCATTACTTTGGAATCTAGCTGCTTTAGACGTGGATTTTTGATCCGCAATGAAATTCTCAGAGTTGATATTTTCCAGAACAACACATCGCTTACTCAAAAAATCGAAAAACTCATCAATAGTTGGAAGTTGATTCACAGAAATTTGCTCTTCAAATGAGCGTCGAGTGTTATAATCAAGTTTTTGTTCCAATAAATGAACAAGCAAGGATTCAAATAATTCTGCTTTACTTAACTTTACCGTGTCTAAGGCATCGAGAATTGCCTTAGAATTTGCAACGAATTGTCTCAGAGACTGCGAATTACATTTTTTGCAATGTAGGTGTGGCTAGTAACTGCTGATAATATGAGCGGATTATCTGCCGTTGGTTACTATACCGGTTGTGTAATAAATCTAAAGCTATGACAAAATTATCATCAGTTACTGGCAACTTATCAATTAGCTTTAACGCTTCTCCTTTGAGATATGATTTTAAATAAAAGAATTTCTCAGCATTTGATGATAATTGTGAGTTATTGATAATTAGGGCTCTAAATAAGTTTATAAATGAAGGGTATTCGATGCAATTTCCACTAAAAGTATTTAAGAGGATCGGAACGTATTTTCGGCTGCAATGCAATTCAAATGGGGATTCATTTTTTTCGAATCCTGAGAAAACTAATAAGTATTTTTGAAAAATTTAAACGCAGAATGAAAGATCACGTTATTAGCGAGGGCCGAAAGTCCCTGAGAACTTCTATAATGTTTATTTTAATAAGTTACAGGGGTGAAAATCTAAGAGAAAATTTAGTGTGATTTTTAATTTCAAATATATCATTCAAAATAAAATTTATATTTATTTTAAGGGACTTTCGGCCCTCGGTAATAATTTAGTCTTTCATTCTGCGTTTAAAATTTTCAAAAATATTTATTGGTTTTTTCAGGATTTGCAAAAAATAAACACAATGCCGTGGTAAAATTTTCCAAATCTATCTTTGTCTTACAACGCACTCAGCCGAATATAATATTGTCAGCATATATTGTCAGTCAGACACTGACAATCAGTGACAATTTTAAATATTTGACATTGCATCGGGAATATGTTGAGTTATTGATTAAATATTATTGAAATATAGTGTATTTGATAAATAATTGATTTAAGACGTAAACTTAATAAAAAGTTATTTATTGTATACTATTTGTGGGAGATCCAAGCAGAGAATACATCAGGATAATATATTCTGTGATACAAGTATTTTGTTGTTAAAGATGTTCAAAATTGTAAGCTTTCCAGAACAATATATTATTAAAAAATCACTTTAACACTTTTCCTCTTTTCTCGATTGAGTATTAGTCTTTGTTGTACAAATAAATTATTACAATCACTGAATACATAGTTAGTGAAAAAATTATCACATTTATTAACTGAATTAATAATTTCCAATTATAAAAATAACAGTTATCCAAGAACATTCAAAACCCATCTCTTGAAATTAATAATGACATTTTCAAGTAGAATGACATTCTAGTAATGTTTACATATTCATACCAGTGTGAATTTTACTACGCGTAATTTGCCGTGTAAAGACAGAAAAAGTAGGGATACACGTAAAATATTTGCGAATTATGTACCCATAGCCTTAAGTGAATATTTGGTAGCTTAATATTTATATGAGAGCGGCTATTATGAGAGGAATGACCAGGATCTGGTGGAGAAGACACTTGACTTAAGGCTTCGACTCGAGCTTGTAATGTGCATTTTAGATCCAGACATTTATTTTCATATTCCTCTCTGTCCTCTGAATCCAGTAACTCAATTTCATTTTGAATGGAGTCGTAATTAACTAAGTTTTCCTTGAGAATGTGTATACGAGACATCAGCTGATGTTTATCATCACAAGAGATATTAGCGTTGTACCACTTTTCTATGCAGGTGAACTGAGCCTTATAAGTGCTACGCTTTTTCTTGAGAGTGTCCATGTTTTACTTACAACAACAAGTTGGCTGGGAGTTGAATAGAAACTACTTACACTAAGAGCAAGCGAAGAAGTATTTTCTACTGAAATATCCCTTCAAGTGCAGAGAGCTGTCCTTTTTTATACACTTCGAGTGGAGAACAAGTATGCAAAAATTGAACAAGAGAGAATGCAAGAGATAACTAAATAATACTTCGAGTGAAATACAAAAGGACAAAAATGAACAAGAGAAAAAACGAGAAATAAAGAGAAGTATTCTTGCTAAATCCAAATGAACACAATTTATACAAATAAATTAAATTCTATTTAAAAAATAAATGTTACTGTGTAACAGTTACTTCGTAACTAGTTACTTCGTTAAGAGAGTCACCAAATGTTCTGAGAAGAGTGATAGCTTAATTGATAATTTATTTATGGTTCTATATTACTGTTAAATATACAATCAAATAATGCATATGCCAATCTGGATTACGATGAAATAAATAAAGACACGCAAAAAATAAAAGACGAATTTGTAGCTTTTATTATTCTCGGAGCATCACCTGAAACATACAAAAATACATATTCCAGACCGGCATAGCTTTCTCAATTTTCTACAATTTAAGTTATGTTATAAAAATTAATTAATTAGCAGATATTAGTTCTGAGGAAACAATCTATGAGAAATAAAGCTAATATTTGTTTAATGCTATCACTGCACTTTGTGGTTTTTTAATAAAGAGTTTACCTCGATACACTAGGCTTTAGGGGAGGCCTATGTATACCTGCGTCTGCTATGCACCTTCTAAGTCGATTGGGCTGGAATTGTGGAGCACTAGTCGTGGAGAATCATTCATCCGGTTCGAAGATAGACCATGGAGAAAAGGCAAGCGGCTTGAGAGTGAAGTGTTTAGTGCTTTCTTGAGAATATTCAACCGCCTTGTCTTCTCTGGGTTTGTTAAATGGACTGTATTATTGGGAGTTTCTTTTAGTACGTAAAGATAAGAGTAACACAATATAAACTTTTATTTCTTTACGCACTATGGGTAACAGGAACAGGTATGGGTGACAATATCGAATATGTTGATACACTAGTTTTGAATTATTTTGAAGTATTATTTGAGATTCGTAGGGAGAGGAGATTTTTCAGTGACTTTTCTAATGACAGACGTTTTTCTTATCTTTTCTTTTTTGTTAATAAATAAACTCATTAGCAACGCAGAACTCGATCTTTTACGTTAATAAATTCACGTCACACAATAAAATATATAAAACGTGAAGAAAGTTTTTATTGGACGAACACTTTGAAATTTACAGGGTTGAAAACAAATCAGTTTTCAACCAGGAAGGTAATACAGGATGTTTCTGAATTTGATCTATGATGCTTTTCTTCTTATATTTGTCTTCGGTTGCACAAACTTTATCTAACATATCTTCAATCACTTGTGTACAAACAGAGAGTATGTCAGCTTCTTTTTTAGTACTTGCTTCATCTAAAACCGGGCTATTGCAGACATTTTCTTGGATATTCTTCGAAGAGTCCTTGGCAGGTGCAGAATCTTGAGCCTTGGTAAGATCCAGTTTTGTACTCAAACTTGCAAAACCAGTTTCATGCGAATCAAATACATTTTGCAAATTAAAATATGTCTTATGCCTTTTATTTTCGTTCTCAGGTTCATAATCAGGATCCGCATCTGAGTCGTCAAAATCAGAGGGTTCTTCGGGTACATTTCGTAGAATATTATCTTGCGGAAATTTCTCAAATAATTGATCCCTTGAATGGACATTCTTTGAAATGCCGGGAACTGGGTCTAAAGGCTCGTTTAAATTATTGTCCTCAGAACGTCCTCTAAAAACAAATACAATCCTTTTTAAATGTGCAATTTTTCTTTATACACTCACATTTAAATGATATACCATGATAATAATGAATATCCCACACAAGTTTAGTGACGTCTTAAAATTCGATAATTTTATCACTATACCTAACAACCCCCTTACTAACAGCTCGTTTAGTGGCAGAAAAGTTGCGCATTTGTGTGCCCAAAACTATAGGTTTATTTTATTTTAATTCAACTCTTGTTTTTATTATGGTTTCCATATTGAATTAATGTTGAATTTACGTTTTTAAAATGTTTACAAAAAGCAATTCACCCGTGTGTTAATAAAAAATCAATAGGTACGGCCTAGCGCAACATCGTAGGCCTACAATGTTTTGACGCCATTTTTATTATCGCCCCTTCCTTTTACCCATGCCCTGAGAATTTGATGATCTTAGCTTCTATAATAAAGAAAATATTGTGGTTTTTGAACATGCACATTTTCATATTTTCACCCTGTATATCCGTAGAGAGACCAATTTTAAATCGCAAAAAGCAACGAACGAATTACGGTTGGTCACGCATTAAAGTAGGTTCGCAACTTTTTTCCCATTTATCCGACTCTATAACCCTGTTTTCGATTTCTCTATTTACCCCCATGTACCTCATTTTAATCTGGACACCCAGTATTTCACCCATGTTTTCTCTCTATGCCCTGCACACTCAAGTAGACAATGACCTATTCTTTAATCGATTTTGGAACAAATAAAAAAAATAAACTTTCTATTTCACCACTATCACAGATTCTAATGGATAGAAAAATTATAGGAAATCATGGCGCTTACCTTTTAACACACAATGACACTAATAATTTACTCCTATTTGAAAGATAATTAGAATGATCCATTTTACTTTAATTGTTTACAAACGCAGCAGATTTCTTGCCGTAATATATAACACTCGCGGCTCTACTTAACTACCGAACTCAAACAAAACACGTCTGTTCTCGTTGATTAACTACTGAGCTCTGTTAGTTATGCAGCAAACTCAAGAAAAAATGAAATGTGTAAAACCTAGCATATTGATATGCTACTATCAGTGGTCGTTGAAATGGTGGAAATAAACGTTGTATAAACTAGTAACTGAAAGTTGCTGTCTTCTGACAAGTTCCTACGCCAAAATTTTTAGGTCAAAATAATTATTTAAAAGCTAGTATCTTCAAACCAATGCGCAATGGCGCCAATATATTATAAATTTTGACGAAATAATTTTCCAAAACCTAGTAACTTAAAATACTAGTTTTTACATAATGCAGATCTTAGTAAAATAAAGAAGAGCGAGGTAGTAACTTTATTTGCTATGTTCTTCTCTAGGATATCTATGCTATTCATCAACTTACTAAAAAACGCTGGACGGAAGGGCCGCCCGAGAACTTTATCGTACCGATCTATTATCGTTATCGTACTAGATACTGGCATTCTATAAAAATAATAAAGTTACTCGTTATTTTGATATTTTAGAAACACCATGTATACTTGAAAATATTTTATGGTTCTACGCATAATTAATTCCCGCATTTGAGAAAATGTTCGGGGACACACTATAGAATATTGCATAAATCAATAGAATATTAGTCATACTTTCATTTCAAATTAGTCCATTTTTCTGAGAAATTAATAGTTTAAAATATTTGCATTTTACTGCATGGATTGTAATGAAATTTTGGGAGTAGTCCAAAGCCCAATCTCCTAATTCAAAGTCTATCCTATATACTATGGCGCTTTTATCATGGGGGCGGTTCTCACCACTTCTCGGGGATAGAACATTTTTATTTTCGAATTGCATGGAGCAAAAGGAAGAATTTTAAGAAAATTTAAAAATGCGCTCTATAATTTGATCTTATTTTTTTCACCCGTCCAACTTTTTGAAAGTAGAAATATTAAGAGGTATTGCAAAAGAAAAACAATGCATTTAAATTCTGGTGAATGAGGGGTTAAATGTATGTACTTCTCATTTTTCCTTAAAGTACATTAGTCATATATTTTTTGCACCATATCTCGCTTAGTTTGAATGTAACCGACATTTAACGGTGCTCGTTTTAAAGGCCTTTTCAAACACTACAAAAGCATGAGCACTTTGAGCATGCACCAAAAAACAAACTCTTTTTACCTACCATATCTCTTTTTGTACTATAAATAGAAAATTTACGAAGGAACGAATCTCTTTGTTATTTATAATTAAAAAAAAAAAAAAAATTATATAGTGTTTTTAGTTTGATGCATAGTTTTTAAGGTATTCACAAAAAACCGTCCGAAAACGTGTCATTTTTAAATGAAAATGGCCAATTTTCAACTACGCATAACTCAAAAAGTATTGAGTTCTCAAAAAAAAGTATGGATCAGTTTTTGCTTAAAAATAGGTTCTCTAGCCACTTCCATGCTTATTTTGACCAATAAATTTTCCACCCCCTTGAAGGGGTGGGAATTGCCCCAAGATAAAAGCGCCATAGTATATAGGGTAGATTTTGTTTCTTGAGCTATTCCCTACTTACTGTGAAAATATCAAGTACATCGATGTAGTAGGATGGAATTCGGAGCCAAATACCCTCATTGACTGCCCTATAAATGCTCTGCTATGATCGCGTGAGAGGGGACACACACAAGATTCTAGCAAAATTTCAATTTTCTGTAACTTTTCGAGTTTTTGAGTTACAGCAACGAGTTTTATGTCATTGGAAAAATAATTTTACATTCTTTCAAAATATATAAAAATATACAGGGCGTATGTAAAAAATTAAGATTTTTTTTTCATTTCCGGTTAAACCGGAAGCCATATTGTAGGTAAAATTTATTGTGCTAATAGATAATAAAGTATTATATATGTCTGCCAAATTTCAAATTTTAGTTTCTATTACAGAGGTAGTTACGGGCACTCGAATATTTTTTTATACAAAACTCATAACTCCCCTCCTATGAGGAGTTAAGAAATCTGAACCATGTTATTCAATTTAATGATAGGATATCAAAAATATTTCAAAAAATAAACAAATTCCTTGGAGTCATTTTTGAGAAAATTTAGTTCAAATTTATGTCAAATTTTGACCCCTTAAATATAGGCAACCCATAACTTTTTCTGAAAAACGATAATATTCTTGTTATAGCCCCATCTTTAGGTTAAATAAATGTTTTTTCAAATTAAATTTATCTTAAACAAGTTTTTAGATTGGTAGGGAAATGTATCGGGTGGGCGGTCGGCCATGCTGGCCGCCATTTTGGATTTGGAAATGTCAAATTCCGTATTTCTATTTACCTATCGATGAGCTAAATTTAAGTTAAATTTCATTCGTTTCGGTCAAAATTTGCAAAAATGGGCCCCAAATAACCCCCCTATTTCGGCCCCCTTTGAGAGGTTTTTTTCAAAAGCTTAGTTTCTCGACAAAATTCTCTTAAACTTACTCATACCGAATTTCATCGAAATCGGTCCAGTAGTTTTTGCTGGGCGGTGGCGACATACGTACGTACATACGTACGTACGTACCTACATACTTCCGACATAATTTTTTATTTGCTTTTTAGACTCAGGGGGACTCAAAACGTCGAAAAAAAGTGAAATCTGAAAATTTTTTTTTGCACGATCCTATAACTTTATCTATTATACTCATACTGCGTATGTAGTACGATAAAGTAAAAAGAGATCAGCTGATTGGGTTAGCCTGTAGAAGGTACAATGTAAAAAAATATATTATATAATACGTAATTTTTAACGAGGATTTCAAAAATCATGTAATTTTTTAAAACCTAGTAACTCGAGTTACTATGTTTTGTTAAAGTAGGGCAGAGGTGTGGGAGAGACTGATAAATTTCATGTGAAACTAGGATTGCACCAAGGCTCTGTGCTTAATCCCTATTTATTTTTATTAGTTTTGGACCAGGTAACAGCGAAACTACAGCGTAACATTCCATGGTGCTTAATGTATGCTGATGATGTCGTGTTAGTAGGAAATAGTGAAAGAGACTTAGAACAAAAACTGGAACAGTGGAGGCAAGCTCTTGAGGAAAAAGGTCTAAAACTTAATAGGACAAAAACAGAGTACAGTAAAACCTGTCATATCCGGATCAATGTGGCGACAGACCGATCCGGATATGAAAAAATCCGGATATCAAGACCGCTACAGTCTACACGTTCTTTTACAGTCTCTGAAACGTTTTCTCCTCCATACATTCCAGTAATCAACGCCGTCAATAACTTTCGTCGATAGACACGTTTTATAGGTTCTATAATGCATTATTTTGCCATCTTTTAGTTCTTCTTTTAGTGCGTTGTCCAACAGCAAAACTGCCTTTCTCGGTAGATTTCGGTAGATCCGTACGGCGTAGATCCATTCGGATATAGGGAGGTCCGGATATGACAGGTCCGGATATGGCAGGTTGTACTGTATTTTTAATGTCCATTTAAAGATGGAGTTACTACAAATAAAATGGTATCTTTGGATGGTGAAATGATTGTAAAAAGCAATAGTTTTAAGTACCTGGGATCGGTATTACAGAGTAATGGAGAAATAGATGGAGATGCATGCAGTAGAATTAGGGCTGGATGGACGAAGTGAAAAGAAGCGAGTGGTGTGTTGTGTGACAGAAAAATTCCAATGAAGCTGAAGGGAAAACTCTGTAAAACAGCCATAAGACCGGCTATGATGTACAGAACTGAATGTTGAGCAGTGAAAAAGAAAGAGGAACAACGAATGCATGTGGCGGAAATGAGATTGCTTAGATGGATGAGTGGAGTGACAAAGAAGGATAAAATTAGAAATGAGTATATTAGGAGAAGTCTAGGTGTGGCACCAATTGATACCAAAATGAGAGAGATGGTTTGGTCATGTTCAAAGTCGAGACTTTAATCATCCAATGTCGTAAATAAGTGTGTGGTTACTGCCTTCTAGGTCACAATTAATTAAAACTCTCTTCTTGGTTCAAATACGTTATATTTACATTTAACTCCATCAACGATTAACCATAATAAATTGTTTACATATCACAGTAACGACCTACCTTTACATTACTACTACAAATAATAATGATGATGATATCATAGGGTTACAGTAATGTAAAGGTAGGTCGTTACTGTGATATGTAAACAATTTATTATGGTTAATCGTTGATGGAGTTAAAAGTAAATATAACGTATTTGAACCAAGAAGAGAGTTTTAATTAATTGGGACCTAGAAGGCAGTAACCACACACTTATTTACGACATGGCGTTCCTGTAAACTAATTGGAGATCTTCTGTAAGGAACAAAGATGGCGGCACCAGCTTGGAAACGAAGACGGCGAAAACTGACCAGGACCCAGGAAGAATATAGGACCCCAACCCAGTGAAAAGACAAAGTGATAAAATGTAAGTAAGAAATTTAGTCTATTTTTATTGAAAATGCTTCCCTCGTTTTTACATATACATTATTGAACATTGAATATTTATCTTTGCTGATTTTTGAATAATTTATGATGTATCGATTTTTTAAAGAAAATCTATGAATTTTGAAACATGAAGTGATTTTTGAATTGAATATTTTTATCGAAGTTTATTATATATGCTATTCTTGAATTTTTATTGAATTTTGAATCTTTATTGAATTTATTTGAAAAATTTCTATCCGATTTCTATTTTTAGTACGGTTATTTTTGAATATTTTATGGAATATCGAATTTTTTTTTTCAAAAATATCTATCGGATTTTGAGATATGAACTTATTTTGAATATTTTTATCTAACTGTTGCATATGCTATTTTTTTTATTGACGAATATGTATACTATTATTGAATTTTTATTAGCCAGTTGTTTTTATTATTGATATTTATTGATTCTATAGATACATTTTAATCGATTTTGTGTTAAATTTTTTATGATATGAACCTGAATTAATAATTTTTGTGCGATAAATGATATATAAATTATTTTTTTAATGAATAATGATTAGTGATGACATACGTTGATATAAGAGCTTTAAGACAAACATTGATATAAGCAAGAGATATATTTTTAATGAACCGACCTGATGAGTCGAGATAAGGAATTTGGAGAAGAACTATATAGATAAGAAGAATAACTAACAATATTATAAGCTAAATATTATGAGGCAACTACAGACAATAAGAAACCCACTGCTCTTGTCAAATTAGGAAGGTACTGGAAGGTACTGCCAAATTAGGAAGTGACTTATAGAAGCTTGAAAGCTTATTAGAGACCCACTCTGTGTTTTGAAGGGTACCTATTTTATTCATGATTATTCGTGAATAAACAACGGCCTCAAAGCAAGGGATTGAGGTTGTGATATTTTTAAAAGAATTTGAACCGCATAAAATACCTATTTCGTGTTTTGAGTTAACTATACCACCTAAATGGTGCGTACAGATCAGGGCGAAAATTCGGGTTAATATTGGCGGAGAACTAAGACATCCGAGTGAAACCTCTTTTATTAAGGTAAAACGAAGGTATCGGAGCTAGCATATGAAGTGATGATTATGATGTTATATGAAATGATATATGAGATAAATGATATATGATTGTTATATGAAATATGTATATGAAGATGAATTATATACACTGTAGAAGTGCTATTATATGAAGAAAAATTAATTATATGAGTTGTAGTACCAGACAAGAAGAAAAGAAACAAAAAAGAGAATTTTTAGTAAAATATGTGGGAAAAATGAAAGAAGACACATAAAAATTGCAAGAAAAGAAGCAAAATTAAGAAGATACTAAGCAAATAAGTAGCTAATCATTGAAATATGTCTAAGAATTAAAGCTGTAATTTTTTTTTCTCTAAAGTAACGTAAATTATAAATAACTTATTTTTAAATGTAGATAATGAATTCAGGTTAAATTTTCGCAGAAAATGGAAGTGTTTGAATTAAGGATAGACAATATCTTACAATAGTGTTAGTAGATAGTAAGCAAAGGGACACAAAAAGTGAAGTTCTTAGAGAGATTAAATCTTTATTATAGGTACAAGAGAGTTAGAAGTTTTTTAGAGACATATTAGAAGTTTTTTAGAGAGATTACATTTTTATTATAGGTACAATATTTTAAAGTTAGTAAGGCGTATATAAATAAATCAAAATAAGACTAAAATAATAAGATGAAATAGTAAAATAACGTTAAATTCTTTTTTTATATGCCATTTAATAGAGGTTTAGGTAATATTTAGCTTAGCTTAGGAAGTATTAAATTCGAGATTTTGTTACAATTAGATTAGTTACGGCTTATAGGCACTAAAAGACTATTTAAAAATTAGGATCAATTTCATTCACTGTGGACACTGTTTTGATGAAGTGAATTAGTGAACGAAAAAAAAAAGGACGAAAAGACACGACGTGAAAGCACGTGAACTAGTGATAGGTTATAAAATACCAGTTTAGTATAGGGAAAATATAAACTTTTGTGTAGAATAGGATTTTTTTTAACTATATAAGTAATATACGGTCTATCTCCTAAAAGGCGATGATGGACAATCAATCTCATTTTAAAAATATGTAATTTTAACAAAACGGGGAGGTGTGGTATTATAATATCACCCTGTACAAAAGATGTTTGATTGAAAGTAAAGCATATCATAAATTGTCCGCCCTTGACCAAGGCCGACGCGTGAGGTTGCAAAGTTCATTCTAATATATAAGTAAACGCCCGATGATATCATCATCATTATTATTTGTAGTAGTAATGTAAAGGTAGGTCGTTACAGTGATATGTAAACAATTTATTATGGTTAATCGTTGATGGAGTTAAAAGTAAATATAACGTATTTGAACCAAGAAGAGAGTTTTAATTAATTGGGACCTAGAAGGCAGTAAACAACACGCTTATTTACGACACCAATACGAAGAATAGCTGAAGAGCAGATTCCTGGTAGGAGTAGGAGAGGAAGACCAAAGAAGACCTGGGGGAGACGATAAGGCAGGGCATGTCGGTAAAGGGGATTAACATTGATATGACCCAAGATAGAATTGTTTGGAGAAATGCAATTACGAATGCCGACCCCGCATAGGGATAAGGCAAAGTGAATGATGATGTTGTATTAACTAACATATGTACCTATGTATTTTACAAAGCTTATGTAATTAAATATTTAAGTATTTTAACAAATAAATTATATTATTTCAAATTATGGTAACAATAGATTATCAAATGCTGTTCAAAATTTTCAATTTTTTTTCAAGTTTACGATAATAGTTGGTTCTAAATTAAGTAATTCGGAAAATGTCGCAGCTAGTATTGCACCACTTCAGAAAGAACCTGGTAACCACTATTTATTTCCATGGTTGCTTTAAAGTTTTGGAAAATTTTCTCCTCAGTATGTAGTATTTTTAATGTTTTGACACAATGATTCAAATACTTTTAAATGTACTGTCTAACAATGATAATTTGATTTGCCGTTGATTTGACTACCACATCAGCTACATTAACAAACCATATAAACTGGTCAGTACACTCTGACACACTGGGATCCGATCATTTTCCCATTAAAATAAAATTTAAAATTAATCCTTCTTCTTTTCTAATTAATCCATCAACCAAATGGAACGATTCCCGCGCTGACTGGAAACTGTTCCATACATATTTAGAGAATCAACTTTCTACCTTTTCAACAACCGATGATCTTTCAAACGATGAGCAATCAGCTCAACTTTTTCAAACTATCTCCATTGTCGCTTCTAAATCTATGCCCATAAAGAAACCCTTTTCTCCTTCAACCCCAAGGCCCTATTCTATTGGTGGGATGAGGAATGTACACATATAATAAAAAAACGATCAGAAGCTTTAAAAGCATACCGAATGCAAAGAATAATAATTACATAATTTATAAGAACATTGCAGCCCAAACCAGACGGTTATTTAAAATGAAGAAAAAATGTAGCTGGATAAATTTCTTAAATAGTTTGAACAAAAGTACTCCTCTCTCAAAAATTTGGAGAACTGTAAGATCAATTTCCAACAATCATCAGTACAACAAAAAACCACAACTTTCTGAAGATCTCATTAAAAAGTTACTAGATCAACCTGCACCTTCTGCCCCAGGTAATATTGTTGATAATAACATAGACATTTTTTGTTTTAATACTAATATAGATCACATGTCAAAACCTTTTACTTTTTCAGAACTAGAGTTTGCTCTCAAAAAGAGCAGAAATACAGCACCTGGTTTAGACAGTTTTACCTATAAAATATTGGACAAATTACCATCAAATGCTACCAGAGTATGGGTCGGTTGAGCGTGGGAAAATTTTCATCTGACGTCACCGCAAGTCCCGCCCACGCACTGCAAGCCACGCCCACCGGTCAATGGGAACATAGCCACGCCCACCGACCAATGAGAACTTAGCCCAGCCCACCGACCAATGAGAACGAAGCCCCGCCCACCCGCAGCATCGCCCAAGGACCAATGAGATCTAAGTCCAGCCTACCGACCAATGAGAACGAAGCTACGTCACAAAGGTCCGCTCACTAAGATGACCACCTGTTCTTTTCATCTGTCAAATCTTCTTCTTCTCCGATTATCAATTATTAGTCCTTTCGTATTGTTACAGTTCTTCTTCTTCTTATCTGTCAAATGAGACAAAGTTATTGCTTATCTGCCAAAATGTTGTCTGTCTCGTGAGACATAAAAATATTGCCAAAAGGGTATTACGTCATATCTTCGTTTCTATTGGTCCGATCGTGGCGTAAGAGGGCTCGTTGGAAAGGGGAGGGCGTAACGAATACGTTGAGATAAAAACAAACGTAAAGACAGGGCTAAAACGGCATTACAGCCTATTTCCGTTGTTATTGGTCCGAGTACTACGTGTAAGACATTACACTACAGTATGACCAAACCAACAAACATCCACTATAATATTAAAGGTGTAGTGTACAATATTCTTTTCTGTGATTAATCAATGAGTATGAACCAATCTTGCAGTTTGGCTAAACCATAAAAACGTATCTTACTCGATATAGATATCAGCTGAACGATCACTGCTCAACATGGATCTTATATGAACCCATATAGCACACAACGTCCGATGTACGTCCATATAACGTACATTTAAAGTCCAAACGTCCATGGACCAAAACTGGACGTACTATGTACGTACATTACGGGACGTCCATTGGAAGTTTGATTTCAACGTACATTGGACATCCATTTGTGGTCCATGGATATTTTACACAAAACGCGACTATTATATTAAGCCCCAATACAAACTAAATGAGAATCTTCTTGACAACGTTGTCGCTCTTCGCGCTATCGGTCGTGAAAGGTAGTATTAGGCAGGTACTTTTAGGGGATTATCGCTGTTATTTGTTGTGGAATACTGAAGGAGGGTTTATTTATGATAATTCACAGAATGGCAAACCTGTTTGTATAATATACAACAACGGTACTGACTCTAAAAATAGTTTGGAACAGAAACAGAACAGAGATTAAACCTCTTTTAATGTACATGCTTCCTAAGGCGTCATTAGAGAGTTATTGCCACCGGCAAATAAAGGATCCTTTATTACAGGATACTTTAATAAAGGACAAATACAGGACGGGTCTAAAAGAGTGGTATTGCAAACGCAGTTAAAGAATCTTTTATTTTGACAAATGACATGAAATATTTTTGTAAATATAAAAATAACCTATAAAATTCCATTTGTCGATATAAATTAAAATAAGATAATTGAAGAGTAAAACGTTAAATTTAATTATTTTGTCATTTAAAGATGTTTAGAGAACAACATAATATATCCCATAATACTCATCGTTCAATAATATGGAAGTGCAATAAATTGGAAATACTATTTTAGGAGTTTTTAAATACTTTTGCATTATGGGTATATGTAATGGGGAATTTCTGGAGAATATATTATTAGGGAATAGTGGATATCCATTCCTCAACTACAACTACCGAATGACACCATTCCAGAATTTTCAGACAGAAGTTGTGTTTTTATAATCCATCACAAATCCCTTCAAGAATTGTTATTGAAAGAACATTTGGTATTGTGAAGAGATTTCCCATTTTACCATATGTAATGAGATGCAAGTTACCTTTTATTCAAAGAATAATATCAGCTTGTTCAGTTTTACATATTGCAGTAGTACATAATAGAGAAAACGTTGAAATACTGGCAAATGAGTGTGCTGTTGATATTGATATAGAAGCTGTGGCAGTACATTTTCAACCAGGAGCTAATCTAATGCGACTAAATTGTGTGTGTGTTTGTTTAAAATTATTGTTCGACATTTAAAGCTAGCGCTTAAACTAATTTTATTTTTATTGGACTGCAGTTTGTTAATAAATTTATATAAATATTATATTGGTGACTGATTTTAAGTATTTTATGATCATTAGCAGGTTTTAAATAATAAATTTATAAATATATACATACACGCTATTGGCGTTTGATCTTTTATCCATTATGGCTCTCTCTTTCTTTCTTTTCACCTCTGGATAACTAGTTATCAGGAAGTTTATCTGACAGATTAGATACTAATAGATATCTGACAGAGAAAAACTTCCCGTTAACTAGTTATCCGGAGCTGAAAAGACAGATACTAAGGATACTGTTATATAAACTTCCCAATAATTAGTTATCTGAAAATAAAAAGACCTCTAATCTGTTAGATAAACTTCCCGATATACAAAAAGATAATAGAAGAATTAAGCTTTATGCTGGTTTTTATTAATTTTTTTGGCAATGTTTAAATAAACAAATACTGATGGCATGAAATGGATCACGAACAAGGAGGAATGAAGAAGGAATTGGAGATTGTGTTTACCATTAAACGCATAAAACTGCAGTATCTGGGACACATATGATAAATCAGCACCGTTACTCCCTGCTGCAGTACATATTGCAAGGTACAGTCAAAGGTAAGCGAAGACCTGGTAGAGGGAGAATATCAATGGAACTGTTTCGAATAGCAGCTAGCAAGGTTACGATTGCTATATGATTTCCAACATTCGAAACGGATAAGAACCAAAAGAAGAAGATGGCATGAAAATGAAAGTGTATTAATACTTTTGATTAAAAACTTAATAGATTCTAATCTATAAAAGATTAAATTTTCAAAAATAAATACTTGAACCTTTGTTTTATTTTGTTAACCTGTTGTTATATATCTGTTGAATAGAACTCTATTTTGAATCTAGAATTTTAACAAATCCTAACTTTCATTAAAATTTATTGATCTTATATCTTCAATAAATATTTATTTCTATAGAAAAATGTAAAATATATTGAGTTTAATAAATGAGTTACTGATATTTTAAGTCTGATCATTGTAATTAGTAACAATTTAAAATTATTTACATAATATTCCTTTTTACAACTTCTTGTAATAACTCAAGCTTCAATAAAATGTTCTTTTCTATATTCGTTTGGGTCAAAACATCAATAATCTATATCTCAGAATATTACTTAGAGTTGTTTTTAATAAATAAAACCCAACATACAACTTTAATGATGAAAGTTTAATCAAATATCAATCCCACAATACATAAATTATCAATCCAAAGAAGCGACAAGATAAATTCAAAATACAAGTGAAGTTAGACCTTTCTTCACATTTTTGACACGTTATGTCAAAATAAAGGAACTTTTATTAAAATAAAGGTGTCCTCTAATTTTCCTTAAATACAGGCGGCCTGTATTTTATTAAAAGACAAAAATAAAAGACGCAATACTGCGCATGCTTATATGTCAAAATAAAGGATCTTTTATTACAGGTCGACTTAAAAGACGTTGGCATCTAATAGAGAGATATCGAAACCCTATTTAACATCGTCCTTTAATAAAAGATCATTTAATTTGACATAAATAACCATGCTTATATGTCAAAAGTGTCAAAATAAAGGATCTTTTATTACCAAACGACGGTTTCGATAACTCTCTATTAACTCTCTATATTATCTGAATCTCGTCTTTATGAAAATACATCCTGTGATATATTTGTGTTTTCTGTTATCGTGCAAGTGCAGTCGTGCATTAATGAAGTTCCTAGTTCCTATAATAAAGTATATATTATAATGAAGTTATAGTAAAGAGAAATAAAAAAGGTCTTTTGTGTAATATTTTTAAGTATAAGTTTAGTATTATAAGGAACTATTTCCTATAAAGGCTTTTTGCTATGTATTCACAAAATTATGGATACTAGATTGCTTTCTGAAAAGTGCCCTACAAATGTCCATAAGACGTACATTGAATGTACATAAGGTGTACACTGAAAGCTCCAATACAACGTACAATGTACGTTTGTAGCGGACGTTCTATGGACGTCCAATTTTGTGAACTCTGGACATTCGTTGGACGTCCATCGGATGTCCATTGTACCTTAGCGGGACGTCCATTGGACGTTCCAATGTACACAGATGTACGTCCATTGGATGTCCATAAAACGTACTTGTGCTATCTGGGAAGAAGCTTAATGTTTTTTAAAATACTGGATGGTGTAGTTTACAATGACAATACATAAAGAGAAACTTTTGTTACATTTCATTAGTCAATCATAATGTGTCTTGACGATTATACGCCTGAGATGAGCAATTTTTATGTAAGAATTATCAACTTTTGGTAGCTGGAAGGGAAATAAACGTGCAATAGAGTTGGCAGCTTGCGGATTTTACTATCTACAAACAGAAGATATTGTTAGGTGATTTAACTGTGATGTAGAAATTTACAAGTGGAAACCAGATGACAATATTCTTGCAGATCATAGAAAGTTTAGTCCTAGTTGCAAATTTATAGAAAAAATACAACATATTTTCTTTCAAAACAACAGCATCACAGTGATAGAGACGAATCAAAATATTCATATAGGTAAAAAATGGGGGTTACTATACTTTCGACTACCTTGTTTCAACCATAGATTTATAATACTCTAGATTGCGCCTTACGATCTTAAAATGGGTGACGGTTGCGACAGAGATAAATGAGCCTATTTGGTCGGTAGTCTCTTTCTAATTCAAGGGGAGTATCGACGACGTCACTATCCTACTCTGTCATCGAGTATAGGGCTTTTCATTCACAGTCATTTGTTTCGAGCTTCTGTCATGTGTCACATAATATTAATATATCTACGTCGTACGTTATTGGTATTACCAATGATGCAAATCGAAGACGTATGACGTAGATATATTAACATTATGTGACACATGACAGAAGCTCGAAACAAATGACAATCGATGAAAAGCCCTATTTTAGATGGTTTGACAGTTCGAGCGGATGGCGACGAGAACTGGTCGTTTGTCTTTCGGACGTGGATAATCCTGGTTCGAATCCCATACCAATCTTTACTTTTTTATTTTTAGTTTAATCAATATTGCGTTTATTAGATATTATTACATCTCTAAAATAAATCTATGCAAAGAAATATATAACAAATAAGAAAAACTGTGTAGGTACCTATAGATTTTTAAAAATATAAAAGCCAATGTTATTTTTTTTAATAAGTTACTGGTAGAATACTATAAAGTAATTAAAAATATTCGTAAAAAAATACCAATAATTAATATCAACATAATGTACCATCGATTTATTAATTGAATCGGTCATTTAAAAAATAACACGAGTCACATATTCCTAATTTTACAGAAGAGCAAAGAAAACTTAACTATATAGTCGAAAGATGGATGAAATGGATGACATCAAAATTCAAAGTTATATTGTAGTTTTGTTCCTAATGTTTTTACTGGACTGGTGTCGTTTTTGCACACAACGTTTATCTTAAAGGAGTCTATTCCTCTCAAAAAGTTAGTTTCTCAAAATTGTGGACTTTGCTGTTTTTGAAATGACCGATTCAATTATAAGTAATTAGACATTATTTTTATTTATGAAACTATTGTTACAATTTTTTAAAAAAGTAGAAGCAAAACAAATATTATTCACATCATTCGAATATAAGGACGAATTTATATTAATAACGAATGACTTTTATTTTACTATGCAGTTCACAAAATGTATTCCAATATTAACTTACTATACATAGGTACTACATTTATTATCTGCTAGATTTACTTAGGTCCATTTTTCAGAAGTAAAAATATCTAATAAACGCAATATTGATTAAATAAAAATAAAAAAGGTAAAGTTGGTATGGGATTCGAACCACGATTATCCACGTCCGAAGACCAAAGACCATTTCTCGTCACCACCCGCTCCAACTGTCAACACATATTACTCGATAAAGTGGGATAGTCACGTCGTCGATATTCCCCTAAAATTAAAAAGAGACTACCGACCAAATAGGCTCATTTATCTCTGTCGCAACCGTCACCCATTTTAAGATCGCAGGGCGCAATCTAGAGTATTATATATCTATGGTTTCAACTGTCAACTACCATTCCAAGGTCACAAGCTAACGTAGGTAAGCATGCGCTATAATATTTTAAATTGGTGTTCATGGTTAGGAGAGGAAAGAAAAAACAAAACTTTCTGATCTAAATAATATATTTTTAATAAAGAAGTAAAGACTTAACATTATTTTTAATATAAATACAAAGTTCTAAACACAAAATACAGCTCGTTCTTTATTTTTACTCGGCGTTGTTCTGATTTTGTCTAGTTTTAGTTTAATCCTATAATGTAGACTTATATCATTGATTAAAAACACCACATTGTGTGTGTTTATAATCAATGCTTATATGTAAATCATTTATTTCTTTCTCCAACCAGTAGTTGGATACATATAAATCACTTGAATTTTCTAACGACAAAATGTATCTTATTTTATTTCAAAATTCAATTTCTCTTATTCCTCTTATAATATGCTCTGTTCCCTCCTCCAGTTCCTCCAACCCTCGACATTGTGCAACTTTTATTTTGGTGTCAATCTCTTCCATTGTAACCTTTTTGAGATTGCTTATATCGTCCTGGTTATAACTGTCTTACAGCAAGATTCTGCCAAACCGGTGTATAAAATTTTAGATTTTCGATCTTTACAAATGAATTTCCATTAAATGTAGGTACATAGTCCGTTTGTATTAAATTCGGCGAAATTATCTTCCGACGGTAAGTAAACGATGTCCAAATTTTACAAGGTAAACTAACATAGCCATATTCTTTAAGCTGTTGCCTGTTTTCGAATGCCTTTACAAAGACGGATTTTGCATATCGTATTTTTATTTTTTACACACATTTATTACCTACATTTTTATGTCCATCGTGTTCTAATAATACTCCAACATGGGGATATTTGCCCCTATTGTTTACCGTAAAAGCAGAAACTTTATAAAATTCGGATGTTTCCAATTTTTCCAATTTTTAAAATAATTACAAAATTTCTCTTGGGCTGCAATTATTTTCTCTTCTTTTTGGAGTAAAGATTTGTATTCCTTCTTAATTGCAATAGTTTTTTTCGTAAATTTAACTTTCCTCTTTTTAATTTCTATTTCTTCCAGCTCAAATTTCCGTTTGCTGGCACTTATTACGAGAACCGTCGAAAGAGGAGTAATTTCTTTAAAAGGGTAAGGAAACAGTTTACTATTCTTGTTCGTTCGTGTACGTAGAACCAGGGCCTATTTTACCACTAGGCCCGTAAGGCACCTGCCTCGGGGCCACATTTTAATGGGGCCCGGAAAGATCACCAAAAAAATTTTATTTTTATTACAATAACAAAATAAATTTTCAAAATTATTTCATTTTACGAACAGGAAATGATAAATGATGACTCCACTGTTGACTTTCAAGCGACTTCACCTGTCACAAGTACATCTCGGGGTGGCGATTCGGATTAAGATCGCAGCGCCAATGTGGTATCAAATTGAACCGAGCTAAGGGCCGTTGTGAAGTTAGTCGTATATTGATGACAGTTGAGTTGAGAAACAAAGTTACAGAGGAGTTTTTTGAGTTGGTTGAAAACGTCACAGTTGACAGTTTTTAATTTTTGCTAAAAAAACCTCATCAAACCTAATTTAGTGTGAAAACAGTTGTTAATTCTTGTTAATTTTTTATTTATCGTTGATAAGAAGTCGAGGTCCGCTGGGATGAACAGCCTCGGCTTCTTTTCGCAGTGAATATCTGTTGTGAATTTTGTTGTGTTTGACATTTGATTTTTTGGAAGAAAACTTAAAATAGACAAATCTGTGATTATCGTTCGAGGTGAACGGACGACTCATCCAAAGGGTAAGGGCCAAAACTATCTATATTTCCCTGTTAATTTCTAATTTGCATCGACTGGCATAGATTTTAAATTCGTCAATCTGCCGCATAAGATGGAGGAAGAAGTTCCTCCCGATCCTCCTCCACCACCTGACCCTCCTAATAAAATCAACCAACATGAATGTCAATCTCAACCTCCAATTATTCAGAAAAGTCTTAAAGGAAAAAAACAAATACTATTTTCGGAGACCGACATAGGTCCTTATGAAGTATTTGTCCAGGGTCAGGATAAAAATATTGGAGATTACCACGTGTTAAGTATAGCTAAATCTATTTCTGTTTTAAAAATTAAAGACATCACGAAAATCAGTAGAAAAGGTAAAAACAGGATAGGGGTATTATTTGCCACTAGAAAAGCAGCCAACGATTTCGTTGTGAGGAAAGATTGGGAAGCCCTAGGGTATGACGTGTTCATTCCATTTCATCAGATTTCTTGTAGGGGTATAGTAAGGGGAGTTAATAAAAGATTCACAGAGGAAGAAATAAAGGAGGCATCAGAAACCAACTTGGCTTTATGTAAGATATTAAGTGTAAAGCGAATGAACCGGAGAGTACAAGTGGATTCAAAGGTTGAATTTGTCTCCACGGGAACTATTAGCATAACTTTTTCAGGAAAATCTATTCCTAAAGAAATTTCCATATATCAACTACCAATGAGGGTCACACCATTCATCAGCCCTGTTCTTCAATGTGGAAATTGCTTACTTTATGGCCATTCTACGAACCAATGTAGAGGAAAAAAGAAATGTGCTAGATGCGGAACTTCTCATGAGGATTCTTCATCTAATACGTGTACAAAATATTGCATTTTCTGCAAATCTTCTGACCATGAATCAAATAGTCGTAATTGTAGAGAGAGAGTCAGACAAAAAGATATTAAGGATCTAATGTCCTTTTCTAATCTATCTTTCTATGAGGCAAGTCAGCAGGTTCCTAGGATCCATAATATTTCATCTTTAAACATAAACGATTTCCCCCCCTTACATAGCGATCAGAATAATTCTAATGGCATCTTACCACAGGAGAGGAGGTCTGCAGCCTCAGCTCAATATTCAAAACCTTTTAGTCAAGTCACTCAATCTCCACCAAAAAGAAGAAGACCTTCAATACAAGAAAATACAGGTTATGATAAAATCTCCCACCAAAGACTACTTATTAATCCATCAGGTAGAAGAATAAATGAGCCTTCGACTTCAAAATTCAATCCTGCTCACTCTGATTCTCAAATCACTAACTCACAATCTTTATCCCAACTTCATTTGGATTTCAATCAGGCCATGTCTATGCTGAACCAATCTCACAGGGAGCTCGTCATGACCTTCATTGGGGACTTAATAAACTCAAAATCATACTCCATTCCTTACAATATGGCAGATCTAAAGACTAGCATAAACAAAAGTGTATCACCTTTCAATACAAATGTAAACCAGGGTCGGAGGGGAATAGAGGATCTCGAGCCTGAGGATTCGAGATCTTTTGACTCCTTGGTCTAGCAAACATACTCTTTATAATGAATCCTAACACTCCGATAACTATTATTCAGTGGAATATACGTTCGTATAACACTAATTCTGACAATCTAAAAATCCTTATAAAAAACCTTAACCCAGATATAATCCTTATTAGCGAATCTTGGCTCTCAAACCAACATGTTATAAGATGTAGGGGGTATCATATAATCAGAAAAGATCGAGAGGATGGCTATGGCGGATTAATTACTCTTATCAAAAATAATATTGATTATAGGGAAATTCAAATTGCCAATCCAGGCTTCAATCATGATGTCCAATTCCAACTCACATTTCTCCCTAACTTTAATTTGAATATTCTTAATATATACTGTCCACAAGACAACTCTATCTCCAAATCCAACTGGTTTTCCCTTGTTAAATTACTTAATAAGCCATTTTTAATCATGGGTGATCTAAATTGTAATCATAAGGCATGGGGTAGTTCTAGAGACAGTCACAATGGTAGGATTATTTTTGATTCTTTGGAGGAACTTGAGCTAGTATTTCTCAATGATGGGTCCCCAACTAGACTGGTGGCCCCAGGAGGCAGTAAGTCGGTAGTAGATCTAACAATGGCATCAGTCGATGTGGCAGCCAGTGTGGGCAAGTGGTCCACTATTTCAGATACTGGAACTAGTGACCACTTCCCCATAATATGTCAGATAGGTGTATGTCCTCAATCTCCCCCGCATTCATGTAAAAGAAGAAATCTAAAGAAAGCTGATTGGTCTACTTATCATAACAATTTAAACAGCATTTTCTTAGCTTCTCCCAGGGAAGATTACGAATTTTTTACTAACTCCATATCATCGGTAGCTGATGAAACAATACCTTGGCTTCACCCTCCTAATAATTCCAAATACCACATTCCATGGTGGGATGACTCATGTGCTGAAGTCGTCTCTGCGAGAGTGTCTGCCTTAAAAAAATTTAAAAATATCCCCTCAATGGAAAACTATATCGAGGCTAAAAAGAATATAGCCAAATCAAGAAAATTCCTAAAATCAAAACGTAAAAATAGTTTCAGACTATTTTGCAGTAAATTAAATAGAAACACTCCTCTAAAAGTTGTGTGGGAGAAAATTAATAAGGTATCGGCTTCGAAACCTTCAATATATACACAATTGCCCTCTACTCCTATATCCCACGAAATTCTATGTTGCTTAACCCCCCTTTCCGCTGTCAATAAAGTATTGGTTAGATCTCCTCAAGCCCTAGAACCGCCATTTGCTCTCGACGAGTATCAGAACTCCCTCTCAATTAAATCTGACTCGGCTCCTGGTTTGGATCAGATTTCCTACTCAATGTTAAGAAATCTTCCCGTTGTTGGATCTTTGTTATTAATTCAACTTTTCAATGAAAGTCTTAGAACGGGTATAGTTCCTGTTCAGTGGAAACAATCAGTAATTTTACCTATAATCAAAAAAGATAAGATTGTAATAATCCGTTAAACTTTAGACCAATAGCTCTTTCTTCATGTGTAGGCAAAATGCTCGAAACTCTTATAAAGAATAGAATAGAGTGGATTGTGGAACATAATAAGATTTTTAATCCACTACAACTAGGATTTAGAAGGGGTAGAGGTTGTACGGAATGCCTTACATACCTCACCTCAACAATTCAAATAGGCTTCGCTCAAAATCAATACACTGTTGGCATATTTCTAGATATCTCTTCTGCTTATGATAATGTCAATATATCACTCCTGTATTCCAAATTATTAAAGTATATCATTCCAACCCAACTGGATAATTTGATTTTCTGCCTTCTAAATGACAGAGAGCTATTTGTCAAAGACAAACTGGGACAAACCCATGGCCCAAGAAAATCAAGTCTGGGACTACCGCAAGGTTCCCCATTAAGCCCTATCCTCTTCAACCTATATTGTCTTTCCCTGTATAATATAATCCCCTCTTCATGCAAACTAATTCAGTATGCAGACGATTTAGTTCTTCTTATTAGAGGGAGTGATATTAATGAATTGGTAATTAATGTAAATAAATTCTTGATTCAGATGGAATCATGGTTGCTAGACCACAATTTAAATCTATCTCAGAACAAATCTTCTGCAATATTATTTACAAAAGGAAACACGAACATCTCTCCCCCCAACGTAATATTTTGTAACCAGAATATTGGTTGGGTGGATTCAGTCAAATACCTGGGGGTAAATATTCAAAAAAACTTAAAGTGGAATTCATATGTAAACTCAATAGAACTAAAAGTAAATCGTGGCCTGAATGTGATGAGAGCTCTTTGTGGGACTTATTGGGGAAGTGATCCAAAAACCTTACAAATTGTACACAATGGTCTGATTCAGAGCCATCTGGACTTTGGCTGCCAGGTAATTTTCGATTGTCCAACTTCCTTAATTAAAAGATTGGAGAAACTAAAATACAAAAGTATCCGAATTATAACTGGATGCATGAAATCTACCCCAATTCATGCTCTCTTAAGTGAAAGTGGTCAGATCTCGCTTAAATCTAGATGGGAATGGCTTAGCTCTAAATTTATATTAAAAAATTTAATGTTAATTGGCAACCCAATTATTTCCGCTCTCGACCTGTTAGACTTGGCAATTCAAAGGAACCAAAATCATTGGAAAAACAGAAGTATTCCATTTCTAGTGCTTTTAAAAAACAAATTTAAAAGTACTTATCCCAACTTATATTTAAGTGACTTATACCCATGCCATAACTTTGAACTAGACCATCAATTATCAACAATTCCAATCATAAATATCCAATCTAATCGTTCAGATGAACTTGCCTCAGTTCAACTCCAAAAAATAATTCTAAATAAACCTAGTCACACCAAATTCTTCACGGACGGCTCGGTTGATGATGAAGGATCAGCAGGCTTTGGTGTCTTTAGCCGAGAGATCAACTATTCTTATACCAGTAAACTACCTAAGTATACCCAAATATGTACGGCTGAGATTGTCGCAATTAATCATGCCCTCCAAATTATTTTGAAAAATGGGATTAAACAAGCAATCATCTGCTCGGACTCTAAAAGTGCCTTACAGAAAATAGGCAGATCAACCTATTCTATGGAAACAGAACATTCATCGCTCATGACCAAGAGAGGCATCATTGAAGCGAAAGAAAATAACGTTAATATTAGTCTGGCATGGATTCCAGGACACTCGAATATTAAAGGGAACATGGTGGCTGATAAACTAGCTAATATAGGTAGAACCTTAAATGTAGCTGCTGGTATCACTCTTCACTATTCCAACTTTCTACCAGACATCAAGCATTCCATCTGGAATCGGTGGAAGCAAGAATGGCAGGGGAAAAATCGAAATAATTCATTTTACTCTAAAATTGTAGGTCAGATAGATAAACTCCCCTGGTACCACAATTTTGCATACCAAGACAGAAGACATATAACCACCATTATTAGAATGAGGACAGGTCATTGTGCTACTCCAGTTCACCTATTCAGGATAGGAGTAAAAGATGACCCATATTGTGACTGTGGCCGAGTTGGGTCCTTAAATCATCTGATTTTTGAGTGCCCTATAAATATGTCACCCAATTTTGACCTATATAAAGAATTAGCCAAGACAAATATCCCTACTCCCATTGAAATTTGCCTACTTATGTCAAACCTTAATCCACGTAGGATTAACCTGATCCTTAAATTCCTTAACTTAGCCAAACTTAATTTATAAATTAATCAATTCCCAAAGTTGAATTAAAAAAATTAAGAAGATAAAGATATAAAAAGATATTGGACCTCCAAATGATAAAAGCCTTAACCCTTATGGTATAATATTGCCTTTCCTGTAGGGACTGTCTGGCCCTATACGAAGATGTTCCTGCTAATATATATTTAAAAAAAAAATTGAGGCTTTAACATATATATTTGGAAATATTCGACTGCCCAGAGCAAGACAAGAGTATTTCCCTGGTGTAAGCTGGGCGAATTATCCCGAGGGATATAACCCAATAAAGGAAGAAGAAGAAGAAGAAGTTACAGAGGTTATGTTGATTTTCATTGTTTATCTTCGTATTTTATTTTGGATTCATTGGGATTCATTTGGATTTCGTTTGCTGTTTTTGGTGAACTTTATAAACCTTACCACAATGCAAAGTGATTCTTTAAGGAAATTATTATTGGAAACTCCAGATGTTGGAGAAAGGTAGGCGAAACAATTTTTATTTACTGTTCATTCTTCTCTGTTATCAATAATGATGAATTCCGCAAGCGATAACATTTTTTCTTGAGTTTTTAATTTTTGCTAAAAAAACCTCATCAAACCTAATTTAGTGTGAAAACAGTTGTTAATTCTTGTTAATTTTTTATTTATCGTTGATAAGAAGTCGAGGTCCGCTGGGATGAACAGCCTCGGCTTCTTTTCGCAGTGAATATCTGTTGTGAATTTTGTTGTGTTTGACATTTGATTTTTTGGAAGAAAACTTAAAAAAGACAAATCTGTGATTATCGTTCGAGGTGAACGGACGACTCATCCAAAGGGTAAGGGCCAAAAATATCTATATTTCCCTGTTAATTTCTAATTTGCATCGACTGGCATAGATTTTAAATTCGTCAATCTGCCGCATAAGATGGAGGAAGAAGTTCCTCCCGATCCTCCTCCACCACCTGACCCTCCTAATAAAATCAACCAACATGAATGTCAATCTCAACCTCCAATTATTCAGAAAAGTCTTAAAGGAAAAAAACAAATACTATTTTCGGAGACCGACATAGGTCCTTATGAAGTATTTGTCCAGGGTCAGGATAAAAATATTGGAGATTACCACGTGTTAAGTATAGCTAAATCTATTTCTGTTTTAAAAATTAAAGACATCACGAAAATCAGTAGAAAAGGTAAAAACAGGATAGGGGTATTATTTGCCACTAGAAAAGCAGCCAACGATTTCGTTGTGAAGAAAGATTGGGAAGCCCTAGGGTATGACGTGTTCATTCCATTTCATCAGATTTCTTGTAGGGGTATAGTAAGGGGAGTTAATAAAAGATTCACAGAGGAAGAAATAAAGGAGGCATCAGAAACCAACTTGGCTTTATGTAAGATATTAAGTGTAAAGCGAATGAACCGGAGAGTACAAGTGGATTCAAAGGTTGAATTTGTCTCCACGGGAACTATTAGCATAACTTTTTCAGGAAAAACTATTCCTAAAGAAATTTCCATATATCAACTACCAATGAGGGTCACACCATTCATCAGCCCTGTTCTTCAATGTGGAAATTGCTTACTTTATGGCCATTCTACGAACCAATGTAGAGGAAAAAAGAAATGTGCTAGATGCGGAACTTCTCATGAGGATTCTTCATCTAATACGTGTACAAAATATTGCATTTTCTGCAAATCTTCTGACCATGAATCAAATAGTCGTAATTGTAGAGAGAGAGTCAGACAAAAAGATATTAAGAATCTAATGTCCTTTTCTAATCTATCTTTCTATGAGGCAAGTCAGCAGGTTCCTAGGATCCATAATATTTCATCTTTAAACATAAACGATTTCCCCCCCTTACATAGCGATCAGAATAATTCTAATGGCATCTTACCACAAGAGAGGAGGTCTGCAGCCTCAGCTCAATATTCAAAACCTTTTAGTCAAGTCACTCAATCTCCACCAAAAAGAAGAAGACCTTCAATACAAGAAAATACAGGTTATGATAAAATCTCCCACCAAAGACTACTTATTAATCCATCAGGTAGAAGAATAAATGAGCCTTCGACTTCAAAATTCAATCCTGCTCACTCTGATTCTCAAATCACTAACTCACAATCTTTATCCCAACTTCATTTGGATTTCAATCAGGCCATGTCTATGCTGAACCAATCTCACAGGGAGCTCGTCATGACCTTCATTGGGGACTTAATAAACTCAAAATCATACTCCATTCCTTACAATATGGCAGATCTAAAGACTAGCATAAACAAAAGTGTATCACCTTTCAATACAAATGTAAACCAGGGTCGGAGGGGAATAGAGGATCTCGAGCCTGAGGATTCGAGATCTTTTGACTCCTTGGTCTAGCAAACATACTCTTTATAATGAATCCTAACACTCCGATAACTATTATTCAGTGGAATATACGTTCGTATAACACTAATTCTGACAATCTAAAAATCCTTATAAAAAACCTTAACCCAGATATAATCCTTATTAGCGAATCTTGGCTCTCAAACCAACATGTTATAAGATGTAGAGGGTATCAAATAATCAGAAAAGATCGAGAGGATGGCTATGGCGGATTAATTACTCTTATCAAAAATAATATTGATTATAGGGAAATTCAAATTGCCAATCCAGGCTTCAATCATGATGTCCAATTCCAACTCACATTTCTCCCTAACTTTAATTTGAATATTCTTAATATATACTGTCCACAAGACAACTCTATCTCCAAATCCAACTGGTTTTCCCTTGTTAAATTACTTAATAAGCCATTTTTAATCATGGGTGATCTAAATTGTAATCATAAGGCATGGGGTAGTTCTAGAGACAGTCACAATGGTAGGATTATTTTTGATTCTTTGGAGGAACTTGAGCTAGTATTTCTCAATGATGGGTCCCCAACTAGACTGGTGGCCCCAGGAGGCAGTAAGTCGGTAGTAGATCTAACAATGGCATCAGTCGATG
Source organism: Diabrotica virgifera virgifera (assembly GCF_917563875.1). NCBI lineage: Eukaryota > Metazoa > Arthropoda > Insecta > Coleoptera > Chrysomelidae > Diabrotica > Diabrotica virgifera. The sequence continues at coordinate 127,964,972 of NC_065447.1, read as the reverse complement.
TGGCAGCCAGTGTGGGCAAGTGGTCCACTATTTCAGATACTGGAACTAGTGACCACTTCCCCATAATATGTCAGATAGGTGTATGTCCTCAATCTCCCCCGCATTCATGTAAAAGAAGAAATCTAAAGAAAGCTGATTGGTCTACTTATCATAACAATTTAAACAGCATTTTCTTAGCTTCTCCCAGGGAAGATTACGAATTTTTTACTAACTCCATATCATCGGTAGCTGATGAAACAATACCTTGGCTTCACCCTCCTAATAATTCCAAATACCACATTCCATGGTGGGATGACTCATGTGCTGAAGTCGTCTCTGCGAGAGTGTCTGCCTTAAAAAAATTTAAAAATATCCCCTCAATGGAAAACTATATCGAGGCTAAAAAGAATATAGCCAAATCAAGAAAATTCCTAAAATCAAAACGTAAAAATAGTTTCAGACTATTTTGCAGTAAATTAAATAGAAACACTCCTCTAAAAGTTGTGTGGGAGAAAATTAATAAGGTATCGGCTTCGAAACCTTCAATATATACACAATTGCCCTCTACTCCTATATCCCACGAAATTCTATGTTGCTTAACCCCCCTTTCTGCTGTCAATAAAGTATTGGTTAGATCTCCTCAAGCCCTAGAACCGCCATTTGCTCTCGACGAGTATCAGAACTCCCTCTCAATTAAATCTGACTCGGCTCCTGGTTTGGATCAGATTTCCTACTCAATGTTAAAAAATCTTCCCGTTGTTGGATCTTTGTTATTAATTCAACTTTTCAATGAAAGTCTTAGAACGGGTATAGTTCCTGTTCAGTGGAAACAATCAGTAATTTTACCTATAATCAAAATAGATAAAGATTGTAATAATCCGTTAAACTTTAGACCAATAGCGCTTTCTTCATGTGTAGGCAAAATGCTCGAAACTCTTATAAAGAATAGAATAGAGTGGATTGTGGAACATAATAAGATTTTTAATCCACTACAACTAGGATTTAGAAGGGGTAGAGGTTGTACGGAATGCCTTACATATCTCACCTCAACAATTCAAATAGGCTTCGCTCAAAATCAATACACTGTTGGCATATTTCTAGATATCTCTTCTGCTTATGATAATGTCAATATATCACTCTTGTATTCCAAATTATTAAAGTATAACATTCCAACCCAACTGGCTAATTTGATTTTCTACCTTCTAAATGATAGAGAGCTATTTGTCAAAGACAAACTGGGACAAACCCATGGCCCAAGAAAATCAAGTCTGGGACTACCCCAAGGTTCCCCATTAAGCCCTATCCTCTTCAACCTATATTGTCTTTCCCTGTATAATTTAATCCCCTCTTCATGCAAACTAATTCGGTATGCAGACGATTTGGTTCTTCTGATTAGAGGGAGTGATATTAATGAATTGGTAATTAATGTAAATAAATTATTGATTCAGATGGAATCATGGTTGCTAGACCACAATTTAAATCTGTCTAAGAACAAATCTTCTGCAATATTATTTACAAAAGGAAACACGAAAATCTCTCCCCCTAACGTAATATTTTGTAACCAGAATATTGGTTGGGTGGATTCAGTCAAATACCTGGGGGTAAATATTCAAAAAAACTTAAAGTGGAATTCATATGTAAACTCAATAGAACTAAAAGTAAATCGTGGCCTGAATGTGATGAGAGCTCTTTGTGGGACTTATTGGGGAAGTGATCCAAAAACCTTACAAATTGTACACAATGGTCTGATTCAGAGCCATCTGGACTATGGCTGCCAGGTAATTTTCGATTGTCCAACTTCCTTAATTAAAAGATTGGAGAAACTAAAATACAAAAGTATCCGAATTATAACTGGATGCATGAAATCTACCCCTATTCATGCTCTCTTAAGTGAAAGTGGTCAGATCTCGTTTAAATCTAGATGGGAATGGCTTAGCTCTAAATTTATATTAAAAAATTTAATGTTAATTGGCAGGGCCGTCTTAACCATACACGGCGCTGGGGTGCAAGACTTATCTTTGCGCCCCCTTTTGTCAGAAGATTATATAGGTTATAGTTACGCTAAAATTAAAACTAATTATGTTTGCTTTTTTAATTTATATATTAAAAAACATGGTTTCATTATTCATTAAAGATCAATCTTGTAACACTATACCATACTTTTTAAAGTATATCAAAGTCAACTTTTCTAGTCCATTAAACAGGTCATTGGAATGTCCAATCAGAGCAGACCTATCCGCTATCCTGCGCGTAGCACCGAAAATTAATGTTTATTTAAAAAAATTCCTGAGCCGTGCTAATTAACCGATTTTAATTTTACAAATTGCAAATAAATTGTTCTTCTAAAAAAATTTCAGTAGTAATTGCACGAGAGCTCTAAAATTAACGATTTGTTTCCCGAGTGACACTTTGACAGTTTTAATTTCACGAGCCGAAGAGGAGTGAAATTATGTTAAAGTGTCACGAGGGCAACAAGTCGATAATAATTTTAGAGATCGAGTGTATTTCGCTGAGATTATTTGATAAATAAAACTGTCTTTTTAAGGCCCGGTCTTTTCACCTCCGAATAAATAGTTATCGGGAAGTTTATCTGGCAGATTACATGTAAATCTGTCAAATAAACTTTCTGATAACTAGTTATTCGGAGGTGAAAAGATCGGGCCTAAATCATTTTAACGAATACTTTACTGATATCTTCACCTGAATATTTGCTAAACCCGTTTCTTGGCGTTTTCTGTGACAAGTTGTAAAACATTAATGGTCATTAATGGCACTGAATGTTGATTTTTGCATAGTAACGAAGGGCATCTGACGTAATCAAGCATTAAGTCAAATCGGGGTATTATCAAAAATTATCGGCATTAATATCACAAGAGAGTGAGAAAAAATTGACAATAATGCGACAATTTTTCGAAAACTTGTTGTTTGGCAATAGACACGAGAGCCAGCAGGGCTCGAGTTGCTATTGCACAATGACAAAAAGTTTGAGAAAAAGTGGAGCATTATTTTCATTAGAATACAAAGATTGCAATGGGCCGGACATGTGATAAGAATGGGAGAGGATAGGCTACCAAAAAGAGCACTGAATGCTAGAATGCAGGGAGGGAGATTGGTTGGAAAGCCAAGAAATCGCAGGCAAGACACAGTAAACAGCGACGCACAAGCCCTTTTAGGAGTCCATGTATGGAGAAGAGCAGCCACAGACAAGGAAGGGTGGAAGCAAAAAGTTAAGGAGGGCAAGGCTCAATTTAGTGCCGTAGAAGAAGAAGTTTATTTTCTTATTTATTCTTACTGTCGTGTGATATTCGTAAGGTTATTTTTTAATTCTTATATATAAAATGCAAGTCTTTGTATAAAAACATTCAATGACATTCATCCCAATTAATGTGGCATTTTTCAACTTGTCAAAGTGAACAGCACAGTTTAGCAAATATTTAGACAAAGACATTAATAAAATATTAGTTAAAATTATTTATAAATACAGTTTTATTCATGAAATAATCTTTCCTAAGTAAACTCGAAGCTTAAATTTGCCGATTTGTGTTCTCCTCCTGATAATTTGGTATTAGATGCAGAACTAAAAGTTTATTATGGATATTTTCCTAAATGTGACAATTGTCAAAACAAGTAAACTGGTTGCAATTAAACAGAAACAATCTACTTAAAAAAAATTCCCACTGTAATTTTGTACAGTAGAAAATTAGCACTGAAATAATAATCTCATTGGACAGAATTAAACACGTGATAAAAAATCTTAATTTTTTATACACGCTGTAATTTTTATTTCTGTAGCTTTGTATTGGTCAGAATCTGCTATGAATGAAATAATCACTCGCTATCTGCTTTATTTTCAGTCATGCGAAATTTTTAAAAATTGCATTTTTTGCGAAATCTGGATTGCAAAATCATTTTGCAATCTATTGAACCAATCTGAATGAAACTTACAGTATTGTTTTATTATATCATAAAGTTTTTCTGGGTGAAATATGAAGGTCCTAAGTGTAGCATAAAAGGTTGAAAAAAGTAAAATGCGAATACACACTTGTTTTATATTTTTTTTTCGCAAATTTGTGCCAAGGGTGACAATTTTTAAAAATTTTAACCAATCCCATCATGTAGGAAATTTAATTACGCAACTTGTACGTCAGTGCAACTTTTATCGCAAATGAATACTTTTAAAGTTATAATAAAAAAACGAAGAAGAAAAAATCGATTTTGTTCATTTTTTGACATTTTGATTATTTAAACAATGTTTCGGATCTTTTTGAGTGGGAGAATAATTTAATTATTATTATATTAGATATTTTCAAGCAATTTCTGCAAAAAAAATATGAGTCACATACATATTACAGATGCGCCCTGGACTATTACGCGTCCCCTTTTTGAAATTATTGTCGGATTAATCTAAATGGGTTTCATATTTCATTTGCATATCGTAGGTGTAGTAAGCATTATTTAACAATAGCCTTTGTAAAAAATACCGAAAGTGCACTTGTATGTTTTTGTTATTTGTAGTTTTTTAAGTACAAAAAGCGCAAGTTTGAGCCTAGCAAGTATTCGGCTAGCGCCCCTTGGACTTGGCGCCCGGGTGCCTCGCACCCCTTGCACCCCCGGGTTAAGACGGCCCTGTTAATTGGCAACCCAATTATTTCCGCTCTCGACCTGTTAGACTTGGCAATTCAAAGGAACCAAAATCATTGGAAAAACAGAAGTATTCCATTTCTAGTGCTTTTAAAAAACAAATTTAAAAGTACTTATCCCAACTTATATTTAAGTGACTTATACCCATGCCATAACTTTGAACTAGACCATCAATTATCAACAATTCCAATCATAAATATCCAATCTAATCGTTCAGATGAACTTGCCTCAGTTCAACTCCAAAAAATAATTCTAAATAAACCTAGTCACACCAAATTCTTCACGGACGGCTCGGTTGATGATGAAGGATCAGCAGGCTTTGGTGTCTTTAGCCGAGAGATCAACTATTCTTATACCAGTAAACTACCTAAGTATACCCAAATATGTACGGCTGAGATTGTCGCAATTAATCATGCCCTCCAAATTATTTTGAAAAATGGGATTAAACAAGCAATCATCTGCTCGGACTCTAAAAGTGCCTTACAGAAAATAGGCAGATCAACCTATTCTATGGAAACAGAACATTCATCGTTCATGACCAAGAGAGGCATCACTGAAGCGAAAGAAAATAACGTTAATATTAGTCTGGCATGGATTCCAGGACACTCGAATATTAAAGGGAACATGGTGGCTGATAAACTAGCTAATATAGGTAGAACCTTAAATGTAGCTGCTGATATCACTCTTCACTATTCCAACTTTCTACCAGACATCAAGCATTCCATCTGGAATCGGTGGAAGCAAGAATGGCAGGGGAAAAATCGAAATAATTCATTTTACTCTAAAATTGTAGGTCAGATAGATAAACTCCCCTGGTACCACAATTTTGCATACCAAGACAGAAGACATATAACCACCATTATTAGAATGAGGACAGGTCATTGTGCTACTCCAGTTCACCTATTCAGGATAGGAGTAAAAGATGACCCATATTGTGACTGTGGCCGAGTTGGGTCCTTAAATCATCTGATTTTTGAGTGCCCTATAAATATGTCACCCAATTTTGACCTATATAAAGAATTAGCCAAGACAAATATCCCTACTCCCATTGAAATTTGCCTACTTATGTCCAACCTTAATCCACGTAGGATTAACCTGATCCTTAAATTCCTTAACTTAGCCAAACTTAATTTATAAATTAATCAATTCCCAAATTTGAATTAAAAAAATTAAGAAGATAAAGATATAAAAAGATATTGGACCTCCAAATGATAAAAGTCTTAACCCTTATGGTATAATATTGCCTTTTCTGTAGGGACTGTCTGGCCCTATACGAAGATGTTCCTGCTAATATATATTTAAAAAAAAAAAAAATTGAGGCTTTAACATATATATTTGGAAATATTCGACTGCCCAGAGCAAGACAAGAGTATTTCCCTGGTGTAAGCTGGGCGAATTATCCCGAGGGATATAACCCAATAAAGGAAGAAGAAGAAGAAGAACATTTTTTCTTTTGTTTTAGATATTTATTGAAGCTGAAAATAATTGGAGATTTAGATCCATATACAATTCAGTCAGAATTGGATTTTACAGTAAAATGCATTCCACCAAATTACTATTATAGATATTTATAGGTACATATCTGGTGGAGTCTCACAGTTACTACTATAAGCAGCAGATGAAAGCATACAAAAGCCTTCAGGCACATAAATATTTTACAGCTGGATTTGTTTTGAAAGTTGGAGTAAAAATTGTTAATGATTTCTATATTATTCTTGGAAAGGTATGCCTTTATTTTATTTATTCACCATTAAGAAATATATGGCTAAGAGTATTAATGTCTTTTGGATAAATTGGTTCTAAATATTAGATTTATTTACGTTCATACAGTAAAACCTCCGTTAACTGAACCCTTTTTAACCGAAACATCGTTTAACCGAAACGTCCATATAAGTAATAAACATAGCTGCAAAACATAATTGTCAAAAGAAAAGAAATTTTTTTTTTTAAAACATTTCAAACGTGTTCATTTTTCTTAATTTTATTGTGTTGTTCTATTTTACAATAAAGAAAACATTACGAATTCACCTCATAGTATGTTTTAATACCAACTTTGACCAAGAACTATGTAATTTGATACAAGAAGAGTACAAAAAGCAATGTTATTTTTAACCAAAATTCTTGTTATCCGAAACGCACTCCCCCCAATTATTTCGGTTAACAGAGGTTTTACTGTATATATGTATGAAACAATATTAAATACTCATTAAACAATATACAAATGTTAGTGACGAGGTTAGTGATATGTGTATCTATAAAATATTCCATTTTAGCATCCTATCTTTTAAAATGGGAGGTACATAGTATTCGCATTAGTCATATTTAGAAAAATAGTTTTTTGTGTCTCCTGTACAATTTGGATAAATGGAGTTACGCAGTTTACAGATTAGGTTGACGACATGTAATGGCTATGATAGAAAAGAGAATAATAAACAGTCATGATTGTTTGTTCTAAAATTATATTATATGAATGTCTGATTTTAAATAAAATATTTTCAATCATTCTAAATAACGCAAATACTGTAATAAAAATAAATTTTTGTAGTTAAAACATGTAAAAAAGCTAAAATATTTTTTTTAGATGAAGGGTTCCCAAAAAGCTAATGCTAAACCACTAAATGCTTGGGTGGGGTGATAGCCAGTTATGATGACATAGCAAATGCACATTGTATGTGTGTGTATGGCCGGTAATAGTGAAGTTTGCAGCTGAATATGCCCACAGCAAGACAGAAGAAGAAGAACCCAATGCATGTACAGATGTTAGTGAGCTCGCACACCAAAGCACTATCCTACATCACATGAATTGCGAAAAGATATGCACTGAGTGGTCACTCGAAAGTTACCGAAAACCAGATGTGACACTCAGTGTCAGAACATACTGTTCAGTTTTAGTGTTATAACTTTTAAGATAAATGGTTATATCTTTACGTATAACTCTATATCCCAAAAATAAATCACCCTTTTAATTAAATTAACTTATTTTTGTCTATTATATTCCAAGATATAACTGTTTTTCTTAAAGCAAATAACGTTCTGTAGAGAAAGTTAGGGGAAAACCAAAGAGTTACATCTGCCATCTCTCAGATACTACTGTACTTACAAATGCAACTATTTTTTCCATAGTAGAAGTCATTATTTGGAAGGTATTGATGCAATAAAAAAAACTTTAACATTTTGAGATGTAACCCTCTTCTTCCAAATTAACGATATGTCTGATGGTTGGCAACGGTTGCTGATCGTTTGGATCATACTATGAACAAAACCTATTAGGTCTGGATACCGAGTACCAAAAAAATTAATTGATAGCAAGCTGAAAATTTGTTAATAGCTTAATGGTGTCTAGTTGGACAAACTTTGATGTATGGGGACACTGGAACAGTTTAAAAATTTGGAACGTCAGATTACAAAAATGTCCCATGTATTTTGTCAGACAGAACATCCAATTGATTTGTTACCCTTTCATCAAACTCTCCTGCAAAGATCAGACTGCTATTACTAACTAACATGATTCCTGTCATTTGATCTGTTCTTAGTGTCCCACTCATTAAAATGCCCATTTGGTGATAAACACCAGTCTGATTTTCACATGAGAGTTTAATGAAATGGTAACAAATCAATTGGAAGTTCTATCTAAATACATGGAACGTTTTCATAGTCTGACGGTCCAAATTCTTAACCTGTTCCACAGTTAAAACTTCCCGTTCCAGAGTTCCCATACATCAAAGTTTGTCCGACTAGACACTGTTAAGTTATAACAAATTTTCAGCTTGCTATTAATCAACTTTTTTTGGTATGTGGAATCCAGGTCTATATGGAAAAAAATAAATAAAACAGATTCTCTGTCAAAACTGCATTTATTTTGAATAGAATGAAAAAACAAAATAATATTGTTTTAACAAAATAGGGGATAAATGTTAAAATTTAGTATTAATAATGTTTTTCACATTGGCCTATCCTGGTCAGCTTGACTTCCACAGTTCACTACTATACAAGTCACAGGCATGTTTTCAGCACTCAAAATCACCAAAAACGAAAACTTTATAAAATAATTAATCTAATGAATGTCTTTAAATACTATATTAGGTCAAAATCACGACAAAAAACAAATTAATATTATCCGGATCAGTTGGACTTCCACAGTTCACTACTATACAAGTCACATGCAAGTTGTCAGCACTCAAAATCACCAAAAACGAAAAAAGTTTATAAAATAATTAATCTAATGAATGTCTTTAAATACTATACTACCTCAAAATCACGACAAAAAACAAATAAGAAAAATCAATAATTACATTGAGTTTAGGTTACTATTAATAAACAAAGTCTCCTAACTTAAAAATATGCCATGCCTTCCACTCAACGTGAAAGAAGAATGACCCAACCTGAAAGAAAAACAAAGGCCCTTAGCTCGGTTACTGCAATAGCCCCCAGAGGGCGTATTGCTTAGGACGAGATGCCAATAGAAAACGACAATGTCAACAACTCTTTTCCTAGCGATACCTATAGGGGATTGACCAAAACATTTAGGTATATCTGGAATTTCAACAATATCTTATAAATGAGCATTTATAAGATATTGTCGTTCTGCTATGTAAATCCAAACTAAAAGTACAAATTTCTGAAGATGTAAGGGGCATGCAGAAAAATGACAAATTAGTGTGCCATTTTATGATATTTATTGATACCCCTTTGACTGAGAAATGCCAATACATTTTGGAAAATTTACATTTTTAATGTTTTTTCTTAGCCTTCTGAAAATTTTCATAACATGGATCTAGCCGATTTTGATTCTATAGGCCTCAAATATAAATAATCGACCGAATCAATACATTGATAATATTAGTGAATGTGTTACACAACGGGATAATAAATAATAATAATAAAACCAGACATTTGCAAAAAGCAATTTTTTATGACATGAAAGCTGACGGAGAAAAATTCTTCGTGAGTGGTTAGTGTTAGTGTACAGTCCTAAATGTAGCCTTGTTACGTTTGTAGACTGATTTCCACGAAAATTATTATTTTTCTAACTTTCGGTAGGTATACTTAACCCTTAAACGCCCAACCTTTTTTAGGTTCCATGTACGCCCAAGGGTGGGTAAAAAATGTCCACCTCGAAAATAGCTAATATATTTATTGAGAGTTGTTGGAAATGGATTAAACTTAAGGATCTTATGCTTAATAAACGCAGCATCTTGTAAAATATTAATATAAACAATTTACAAACCTTACAACAAAATTACAATGTACATCAAAATTAACATACCAGTAAAAGCCAGTAATTCAAATTTGTAGATTTTCTCCATATTCTTCCTTCCAGCCTCCTCATTGGCGGATAATTATGTCGATTATGTAATTATACGTCGATAATTATATGGTTTATGTTCCTACCAACGAGAAATCATATAGAAAACTTTAGTAACAAGTTTTACCAAGGGTGTACTTTTTATGCCCACCCATATTTAACTCAAGCTATTACTTTTATTTTCAAAAATATCGGTAGAAACAATTTAACATTCGATAAAAGGCTGTCTTTTTAACAATAAATAATTTTTGTAAAATTTTTAAACACGTAATAAATAATATGTTACAAGGGAATACGCATTAGGTGGACATTTTTTACCCACCCTTGGGCGTTTAAGGGTTTGACTGAAAAAATATCAATAGGATAGTTATTCAACATGAGTGCGCGATCTCCTGAATGTATTTCATCAATTGGTACGTTAGTCAAGAGAAGAAGTACCTATAGCAGGAAAAATTGTAACATTAATGGAAAAAAGTTATTTAGAAGAAAAGGCACGTTGGAGAAACATCTTTCAACGAATAACAGCAATAGCAACCATTAAATTTTTGTCAAAGAACGGACTATCCTTTTATGGTTAAACAACCAAATAATTTACAAAAGGAAATGACATATATAATATATACAGTGTGTCGCATTTAAGACAAAGACAGCCATACATTTTGGCTATCAAAATAAATACAAATGTAAAGTTTTGTACAGTTATGCAGGTTGAATGATCACATTTTTTAAGATACTCAGCTGAAATTTAAATTTTAAACGCAGCCTACTGCGACTCCAAAAATAGGGTAAAATTTCGATATTTTGCTTCCCGTTATAAATATCGGAAAAAGTTATTTGAAAAAGATGTTCCAAATATTATTCTAACCCCACATACCAAATTTCATAACAAAATTCGCACTTTTAGTTTTTTTTCATTATTTGTAGTCAGGATCCTAATACTTAAAATTGGTTGGCCTGAGGTGCATCACGGGACAGACGAATTTTAGGGTCCTGACTACAAATACTGAAAAACTAAAAGTGCGAATTTTGTCATGAAATTTGGTATGTGGGGTTAGAATAAGATTTGGAAGTACTTTTTCAAATAACTTTTTCCGATATCTAGCGAAGGCGAAGTAAAATATAGAAAAATTACCCTGTTTGTGGATTCGCAGTAGCAGTAGGCCGCGATTAAAATTTAAATTTCAGTTTAGTATCTTAAAAAATGTGAACCTTCAACCTGTATAACTGTAATAATTAACATCGTTTAATTGTTTTTAAATTTTATGTATTGTTAATAAAAATTTAAACTTATTTAAAATTTAAATTTTTGGTGCAACTATATTTCTATTAAATAATTAATTTATTTAAAAAAGTTATTAGTATTATTAAATAATATTTAGGGGCCCGAAAACTATGTAGTGCCTCGGGCCTGATTTGAAGCAAAATAGGCTCTGCGTAGAACCTGCGGTTTAACATTATTTGTCTTTACCAACCCCAAATCGAAAATATTAATTTCTTTTGGAATTGCGGAAAATAGTGTCTTAGATCGAGTAAACAAAGTTTCTCCAGCCTTAATATAACATTTGTGCGTAACAGTCACATTATTTTCGTATTCACATTCGTTTATCTCCAAATAGTTTACAGGCAAACAATTAAAACTGAATGCAGATAACACATAATTGATTAATTTTTTACGACCATCCTCGTTCTCTGGTAGTTCAATTTGTATTCCAGATAATTTTCTTGTGCATCGATTTCCCCAGTAAACATACTGCAGAAGATTATTAAACACAAGACAACAGCTATTTTGTAAGCATTCTGTTAACTTAGTCCACATTTTAGATAGCGGAACCCAGTATAACGGTGCATTGTTGGCGCCAACATGAACAATAAAAGAATTAAAAATGGCTGTCCGGCTAGACTGTACCATCTCTAACAGAGAATTTATCCATTTAATGTGTATTGAATTTTCGTTCAAGTTGACTTAAATGTCATAACAGTACTCCACTGTACAAGGTTAACTTAAAGTTTTCCATGCTTTTATGTGGGGTGTCCAGGATCCTATTAAAAGAACACCATTAGTTGTGTCGAAGCGGAAACCTCTTACGTTCGCAAAAAAATTGTTTTTATAATCACTTGGTTTTAAACTAAAACATGACAACAATGTATGAAAAACAAGAATGTTCAGACAACATCGTAATGCCTCCAATATTCGATATTTATCGTAAGCCAATGTTTGATGAGTCGATTCGAAAGGCCGAATATCGAACATATGCACCATTCATCAAATCATTCAACTGCAATGATATTGTCGAATTTAGCATTAATCAAGTTGACTCGTTTTTTGCAATGAGCGAAACCTTACTGTGCATTAAAGGATCACTCGTCGATAAAGAAGGATCTGGTGCAGTCAAACTAGCCAAAAATGTGGGTGCTTTTCTTTTCGATTCGTGTAGGTACTGTACGTACAGCGAAAGCGCACGGGAGATGGAAACAGTGCGGGCAGGCCCGGCCCCAGGGGTGGGCGAACTGGGCGGCTGCCCAGGGCGGCAGATTTAGGGGCGGCATATTTTAGAGGACAGCCAATTTTTGGAATTGAAAAAATGATAAATTATTATGTTTTTAAAATTATAAAAAATCAATATTATGAACAAGAGCGGCAAAAATGCAACTGTAAAAACGAGAATTACATAAGTGAAACAATCACAATTGCAAGGTTTATTCGACGGGAAATCGACAACACCGCCTTCTTCTTCATCGCATAAGAATAGTGGGATCAGCATCACTACTTGGGAAAACGCATTCAAAACGAAATTATTCAGCTCCTCCATGACCAAATCAAAAATAAAAATTAAACTTTTTGAAATCAGCCAAGTATTATAGCATAATTTTAGATTGTAGGTAGGCACACCTGATATTTCTGTCGGAACAGATGACTATTCTTGCACGTTTTGTCGATTTAGGTTCCTGTTCACAAAGTGTTAAAATTGCAGAACAATTTTTTGGATTTGTGCCTGTACTGGAAACCACTAGCTTGGGACTTGCAGGAGTTATTTTCCAAAAACTGAATGGATTGGGAATACCTTTGGACAATATGAGAGAATAAGTGTATGATAATGGAGCAAACATGAAAGAGAAGAATTTGGGAGTTCAAAACAGAACTTTGAAAATAAATCCTAGAGCATTTTTTGTCCCAAGATCTAGCTATTCACTCAACTTAGTCGTGAACAATGCTGCTAAAGCCGCACACTTTGCAGTTTCTTCCTTTTCGTTAGCGACAAAAATGTACAACTTTTTCTCAGCATCTACTCATCGTTGGGCTATACTGAAAAATCATATTTCTACCCTAACATTGAAACGTTTGTCCGAAACTGGATGGGAAAGTAGAATTAATGCAATTACTCTCATCAGATACCAAATTGAAGAAATCTACGATGCTCTTATAGAAATTACTGCCAATAATAACAGCGATAAAACGGTTGCTCGTGAGGCAAGCTATTTGGCAAATCAAATCCGTGATTTTATTTTTCTTTGCTCTATGATAAAATGGCATAATATTTTACTTCACATCAACGTAGTCAGCAAATCACTGCAGAGTATCGATATGGGAGTGTATCAAGTCGGTTTATTAGAAAAAACGGAAATCAATTTTAAATCTCTCAGAAGCGATTTAAAATTCCAGGGCTATTTGACAGATACAATGATGCAAAAGAGCTAGGCATCAAAGTTAGAAATTGAGAACTCAAAAATCGGAGGCACAGTCATAGCAAGAAAGAGAAAAGTAACTTCTATTTAAAAATTATAGACAACCGTTAATGCATGCAAGCGATGGTTTTCAGCAAATCAAGAGGTGTGGTGAAATTTTTGAATTTTTGTACGACATAAACCAAACTCAGGATATAATTGTTAGTAATTTATCAGATAAATGTTTTAAGCTATGTGATGATTTAGCTTTTAATGAGTCAAAAGATCTAAATTATGCTGATATAAAAGATGAACTCAAACTACTTTCCACGATTGTGAAGCCCAAGAGTACCTACACCTCTAGATACCCTGAAAATGATTAGATTTGATTTCGCACCCAACGTTAATGTTGCTTTGAGGATTTTATTAACCCTACTATTGACAGTGCCTCTGGAAAGAGAAGCTTTTCAAAGGTAAAACTAATAAAAACTTACTTAAGATCAACTATATTCCTGGAACGTTTGAGAGCTCTAGCGACAATCTCTATTGAACACGAAATAGCTGAGTCCCTGGATCTTGGAGAATTATTAAAAGACTTTTCTGGTGTTAAAGCAATAAAAGTGCTACTTACTTAAAAAAGTAATGGTCTAATTATTATGGATAGTGAGTTTTTGGATATTAAAGCGTGTTAATATATGTATAGTAATCTGTGAAATTTCATGAAAATATTGCAAAATATATGTGTTTTTAAGTATTTAAATATTATTATTATTATTATTATTATTATTAAAGAAGGAAAAGGAGCCGAGGTCTAGGACCTATATAGCTCCATTTTACTAAAAAGAACTATGCAAAAAGAAACCTAAACTTAAGACTACATACGACTTATAAATTAATTTAATTTAAGAAAAGAAAAATTATTGTTCCCGTGGTACAGAACTAAAAGAGTCATATTTATTTTTGAAGCAATTTACAGATACAGCCCCGACGACGTCGTGTGGAAGTGAGTTCCAGGTATAAAATATTCTATTGGATATAGAGTTCTCACGACATTTACTGTGAAACTGTTGTCTGGCTAATTTGTATGGATGACCCCGCAATCTAAGGTCGTTACTCAAAGGGAAGAGATGTGATAGATCTATCCCAAACCTTCCCTGTAACGCTCTATAAGCAATTATTAAATCCCCACGAAGTCGTCGGTCCATAAATGTAGGATAATTTAAGTAGGTTAACCGTTCTTCGTAGGAAGGACGACGACGGCCATAAGGAATTCTTGTTGCCCATCTTTGCACAGATTCAAGTCGATCAGAATCCCTTTGCCAGTCGACATTCCACACGGGTCCGGCAAACTCTAAAATAGGTCTTACATATACACTAAAGAGAGCAACAAAATTTTTTGGCGATATCTTAGAGAAAGTCTTAGATAATAAGTAAACTGATGTTCTAGCTTTATTGCATACCGACTGGATATGTTCAGACCAAGATAATGTTTCCGTCACAAGTACACCCAAGTCTTTTTGCTGCTAAATACACATCAATAAAAATACAATCGTGGTTTAAGGTGGCACTCGCTGAAGGAAGGTGGTGAGTCATGGATCTACCAAGAGAGGAGGGGGGCGGCGGTCACCGATCTTGTCCAGGGCGGCAAAATCCCTAGGGCCGGGCCTGACCCAAAATACGTGCCATGACGTGTTACAATCAAGAAGATTCCCATTATATGATTATGGCAGGTTTCAAATTACGATAATGATCCCATTCTACACGATGCAGATAATTCATTCAACATACAGATACCTCTTAAGCATATTTTTAACATTTTCAACGATTATCCAATGATTACGTGTGGTCGTCAAACAATAAGACTAGTTCGAGCTCGAAACGACAACGATTGTTTAATTATTACTGATGAAACTACAAAAGCAAAGATTAACATCACCAACATTGAACTCGGAGTGAAGCACGTATTTCCAAATGACGAAATTAAACTAGAACTAATGAAGTCCATTCAACAAGATCAACCTATAGTTATTCCGTTTAGAAAGTGGGAATTGCACGAATTGCCTACCATTAGGTACCAAAGGTGTTAGGCGTGAAGCTTGGGCCGTTAAAACTAGCACATCGGTTGAAAGACCACGTTATGTCATTGTTTTCTTTCAAACAGGCAAACGTAACACGATTACAGCTGATCCTACCTTATTTGACAATGTCAGCATCCAAAGTACTAGATTATCCTTAAATGGAGAATATTGGCCAAACGAGAGAATGCAGTTAGATTTTAGCAAAACTGACTACAACAAGGCTTATTTCAACTATAGGTACCGAATTTTATCCCAGCTACATACATTCCCAACAAAAGCGACCTCTACTCGATTTCTCAGCTTTCAAGAATCATGCATTGTTCGTCATCGACTGTTCGAAACAAGAAGAAAGCATGAAAGCATCCACTGTTGACGTAAAACTCGATATTGAAGCACATAATGGTTTCCCCGAAAATACCAAGGCCTACTGCATTATAATTCACGACTGCGTAATGGAGTAAGTACTACATAAAGTGTCAGTAGTACAAGAGCTGTCATCATTAGAGTAACATTCGTAGATATTCAGAGATTCGCTGTGGACGGGTGGTTTGTTACCAAAGAACTTACCATCGAAATAGGTTTTAAACAAAGTCATTACATCTTTTTACCTCCGAAACCATTCAATGCGCTAAGTAATGATGATAAGAAGACAGCATCACACGTGGAGAAAAGACTGCTTGGCATTCGATATTCTGATGGAGCAGTAGAATTGTCCAAAATAAATGAAACAAGGTACCTGACCCATATAAGGCCCGGTTCCAAATAAAGCCCATCGATTGTTTTTACTAAAAAAAAATCGAATATTTCTCAAGGTGATGTTTGTCTCTGGACGCTACTGGCATCTATTGGCTAAATCTGAACTGAAATCGAGGTTAAGTGTGACTACGCTATGTTGATGTCAGTTGCTTGTCCAGATACGCTAGGCGCACATCAAATTACTATTTTCAGGTAAATATTTATGAATTTATTGATGTTTTGAAATAAAAGTGATAAATAATTGTGTTATATATGATCTGATAGCTTATAATTTATATAATAGACAACATGTAAAATAACGTACTGTAACGTTTGAATATTTATAGTTTTTCATAAAAATACAGGACAAGACACGGGTAAAGAAGCTGTCCCTATTAAGGCCCACCGGTAGAGTTCTAAATAAGGCCCGTGGGCCTTATTTGGGGCCTGTATATTTTCAGCAATGTTTATTTATTTAAAGCCTGTTTTTAAAACGTCACCCAGAGGTCGCAAAAAGAAAAACACAAAGCATGAACCCTGGAAGAGCAGCCAAACTTAATAAGTTTATAGTAAACGACTATTATAACAAGTAAAAGAGGTGCTTTCTAAATTGGACATTTTTGATAAACCGCATTTGATCTTTAATATGGATAAGAAAGGATGTCGACTTTCTCTACATAAATAACAATCAGTCTATGCTAAAAAAGGATCAAAAAGGGTAGGTACATATGGTTGCTCCTGAACATGGTGAAAATGTTACCATAGTTTCATGTGAAAACGCTCTGGGCCAAGTTATACCTCCAATGATTCTCTTCAAAGGAAAAAGAATGCAGCCAGAATGGCAAGATAATCTTCCAGCTGGTTTGACCATTGAAATGACGGAGAAAGGATCAATGACTTTGTAAAGTTCAAACCACAAGGTCCCGTTTTACTTATTTTCGATGGAGCTAAGTCTCACTTAGAGGCAGGTATTGTTGATGCAGCTGATTTCCATGGCATAACACTTTTTTGTATTCCTAGCAACACTACACACGAGCTGCAGTCGATGGACAAATCTGTATTTGCGCCTTTTGAAGAATATTGGGCAGTGGCGGCTTTTCTTTATGTGCTGCTGAGCTGCAGAACTACCAAACAACCATAGCAAATCTTAATTATTAAAGAATAATTAATATAGTTTTATTTCAAATCTGCCATATTATCATATTAAACATCAACTGTTAATAATAATTCACCAACAACGATGATTAATATTATTTTTTTTACGTATTTACTCCTCTAGTGAAACCGTATAATTTTTTTACGTATTTGGTGCTCCAGTGAAGCAATCTTTTTACGTATTTGCTGCTCCAGTGAAGCCGCGTCGATAACAACCGAAACACTGGCAGCGGTAAAATGCATTTATTAGGCAAACGGCGATCTTAGCCGATGTGCTTCGGCAATCGGCTGATTAACGGCCTCGGAAATGTGTTTGCGAGCTGCAATTCACGACAGTTATTCGTGACCGTTGCATCTGTGCCGTGTTTAGAAATTCTTAGGTTACAATTTTGTTTAATTTGTTTTGTTCGAGCGTGTTTAAAACAATGGAGTTTCAATTTAAATTAGGTGTAAATAAATTTCAAAAACTTCACTATCAACAACAGTTGATTATAAAAGAACGTGGCCGTCCTATGCCTGATCTTAATATTGAAGTGTCCGGTAAAAGCCGTGGAAAAACATATACGCGTAAATTTAATAAAGACATGTATCTACGAAATCAGTGGATTTGTGGATGTTCCGAAAAAAATGCTTTTTTCTGTTTTCCGTGTGCATTATTCGGCGCAGATAAAGAGGAAAAATTGTGGCGCGAGACAGGAGTGCGGGATCTAGTGCATTTAAGTGAAAAAATAAAGAAGCATGAAAACACGCAAACTCATATGAACAATGAAATGCGATTTGCATTATTTGGGAAACTTAATATACAGGCCCAACTTGACTCTGCTTATTGGATAAATATACAAAAACACAATGAAGAGGTGACGAAAAACAGGTATGTTTTGTCAAAAATAATTGACTGTATAAAATTCTGTGGGGCTTTTGAGCTCGCCTTACGAGGACACGATGAATCTGAAACATCAGATAACCCTGGAATTTTTCGTGGTTTAGTGAATTTTTCTGCTGAACTTGATAAAACACTTAGTGAACACCTTACAAATGCGACAATTTTCAAAGGTACCTCAAAAACAATACAAAATGATATTTTGGATTGCATGCTAGAAGTATACGCTGAGGAGATTTTAAACGAAATCAATGAAGCCCCATTTTTAGCAGTGATAGCTGATGAGACAACGGATGTTTCTATGAAATTTCAAATGGTCATTGTTTTTCGTTATGTAAAAAACGGTGCTCCAGTTGAAAGGTTTTGGACTTTTTTGCTTCCAGAAAAACATGATGCTGAAACCTTAGCTAACACAATTTTGAATGTTTTAGACCCAATATTAAAGAATAACAAAAATAAGCTCATTGCACAAAGTTATGACGGAGCAGCTGTTATGAGTGGGATACATGGCGGAGTGCAAACAATAATTAAGAGAAAATATGAAACTGCTCATTTTGTGCACTGTTACGCCCATCAATTGAATCTAATAATGTCAAGAGCATGTTCTATTAATTCCCAAGTACGCGTATTTTTTGGAGATTTACATGATATACCTGGATTTTTTAGTCATTCACCTCAAAGAATAGCTGTCTTAAATCAAATAGTTGGAAAAAATATTCCTCGTTCAATCCCTACACGCTGGAATTTCAATATTCGTACAGTAAATGTCGTTTACGAATATAGAGACTTTATTATTGAGTGTATGGAGCAACTAGAAGAAGAGTCAAATGCTATTACTTCCAAGGAAGCAAGAGGACTTAGACGTATTCTGGAAGATCAAAATTTTACTTTCTGGCTGACTGTTTTTCATTATATTATGCCACATGTTGACGTTTTGTACAATAATCTTCAAAAAAAGAACATGGACCCAACCGAAGCACAGAAAGCTATACATGTTTTTGAGCAAAGTATTAACAATGTCCGAAATAAAATAGACCCTATCATACATCAAGCTTCAAATTTAAATGCGGCGCCTAGTGTCCAAAAAAGGAAACGCCCAAATAACAGCCAACAGGATCACCGTATTGCCTGTCTAGAAGTTTGTGATGTTATTATAAACAATGCAAAAGAACGGTTTGCATATACAAATCATCTAGTTGCCGCAACACTTTTATCTTCAGAACATTTCGAAAAATATAATAATAAGTTTCCTGAAAATGAATTGGATTTAACTTGTACAGCTTATAACTTCTTTGATAAAAACCGTTTGCGAACAGAACTGTCAGTTTTGTATTCCAATATCGAGTGTAGAACATTAAAAGGTGCAGTGCCTTTACTAAAATTTATAATTTCTAATAATTTAGAGGACACATTAACAGAAACCAAAAAGTTGATACAAATTCTGGTGACTACGCCAATGACCACAGCAGAAGCTGAACGTAGTTTTTCAACTTTAAAACGGATCAAAACATTTTTAAGAAATTCAATGCGCGAAGACAGATTAACAGCCCTTTCCACACTCTCGATAGAAAAAAAGTTCATCGCTTCAATACCGAACTTTAACGATAAAGTAATCGAAAAGTTTGCGACAAAAAAGGACCGGCGTATTAATTTCCAATTTAGAAAAATGCAATAAATGTAAGTTAATCAGATTTTTATAGCATGTCGTTATTAGTTACTATTAATTAGTATTAAAGCTAATTTTATTGTTTTTGTTTTCGTATGTTATTCTATTTCTATTATTTTATATTGGCCGTGGTTCATGCAGCACACCCTATAGCAGATGTCACGAGCCGCCACTGATATTGGGACCAAGAGGTTTTGTTGTACTGGACCACCACAAAAACTGACGAAGGGCGTACGATCAATAAAAGAATTTTCGGAAAAATATTTTCCAAAGTCTGGCCAAGAGCTGCTTACACCTCATAAATGTTTCAATTGGGTTTCGTGTCACAGGCATCTATCCGTTTGACCCTAATGTTATCCCGGAACAAGCATTTGCTCCAACTGAACTGTCGAGGCGAGATAACATAAATGAAGATGATATTCCATCGCTTACACAATCGAGGACCGATGACAGCCAGGCACCAATGATACAAGAACGAGACCCTTCTAAGAAAAAGTGTCAGAAAAGAAAGATTTATTCTTCGCCAGATTCAAGTACAACTTCAGTTTCCGACATCTTATCTTTTCACGATGATTCCAGTAATGACGAAAGTATTTTGGAGACTTCCTTTCAGGAAATTCTTCCTACACCTGAAATAAAAAAGAAAATTGTCCAGCCCCGAGCAAAGCCACTTAATTATAGAGCGGTTACAGTAAGTAAAACTTTATTTACTGAAAAGGATAAAATCAAGACAAAAACCTATTAGTGATAAATGGAAACAGACGAAACCAAAAAAGGAGAACATAATATATAAAACTAAAATCCCTCAATGAAAAGAAAGATAAAGGAAAAATTCAACGTTGCTTAAAAGATATTCTTGAAGCAGGTCCAAGTGGATTGCAGTCAAAACTCATGAGAAAAAGAAGAGAACTGGTTTTGCTACTTGTGCCAAGAGGACAGAATAGCAGATATGAGGCTGTGCACCAAATGCCTTAAATACGTATACGAAGAATGTTTAGGATTAACAAGCAGAGACAAAACACCTACATTTGTTTGTCCAAAGGGTGATTTCTAGACTGCGGATTATTACAAAACTGTAAAATTTCTTAAATGTGAATAAACGTATGTTTCTGATTTAATAAATGCCTTTATGTAATGGATATCTTGCAATAAAACACCCCCAAAAATAGTTAACAGTATCTAATTTTATTAACATCTAAAAGCATGTATCAAATTAATGAACAAAATAAAATAACAATTAAAAAAAGGTGGGCCTTATTTGGATCAACTGGTGGGCCTTTTTTGGAACTACTGTACCCAATAAGGCCCACAACACTGTTTTTGAAAAAACCGTTATAACTTTAAAAGTATTAAAATTTGATAAACTGTACCATAGTAAAGTGAAAGAGCATAAACCTTCCATTCGTTTGCCATTGCTTTAAGAAATTAAATCGAATATTTAATATTTATTTAAAAATAATTAAATAAGACGGGCCTTATTTGGGTCAGGTACCTTACTAGAAACCCAGTTGTTGTATATGCAGCCGATTACATCTACGTTCAAGGAGAACAAAAAGCAGAATTTTTAAGCAAGAAATGTCACATGTTTGGAATTTTTTCCCTTATTATTGATGTTTGCAAGTTTGATGGGACGCCTTTTGCTACTGGAAACGTTGGTCCTGCTACAAACCCCTGTCACGCCGTTGGACTATTTTCGTGTACAGAAAGAAATGTGGATCGTCTACGTCACTGGATTTCTTATACAATATTGCCATTGTAATTTTTCTATGTATACTTAAATAAATATTTTTAGAGAGATTTTTGCTTTTTTATTTAAACACCTTATTTACTGATCAAGTCTTATTTTACATGAAGATTCAAATTTATACACAATTTTTAAAATTAAGATAAATATAGATGCTAATATTACACAAGACATTGCAAAGACATTGTCTATTTCACTTTTCACATACTCGCTGGTGATGTTGCTGGCACCCATGGTGTAGGCTGGATAGGTCTCAAAGGATATGTAGCTTGTGGTAGTTTTCTAAAGACGTAAAAATCTTGCTGCTGCTGCTGTAAATTCGACTCTTCAGGCTTCCACGTTTTGTCCTCAATATGCAAACTATCGAAATGTCTTTTAATTTGTTTTATATCCTCATATGATTTAATATCTTTATTTAACTGATTATGTTTAGTTTAAAATTCCATAACCCTATGTATGTACTCGGTGGGATTCATATCAATACTGAACATGTTCAGTGTCAAACTGTCTCATAAATGCCACGTTCTGCGTCAAATGTCAGCGCTTTGCCACGTCCTACGTCGAATGTCACGTCATACGTCAAATGTCACGTTCTGTTAGGCACTATACGGAAAAGAAGAAGAAGAATTGACAACCGAAAAGAAGAATTGACAGTTGGCTTCTTTGTCACCGCTTTCATTTGACACCCCATACGTCAAAATCGGACCAATAGCAACGAAGATATTCTGTAATGCCGTTTTGGCAATGCCGCCATCTTTGTTTTTTATCTCAACATATTTGTTACCCCCTCCCCTTTCCAACGATCCGCCTCACGCGACGATCGGACCAATAGCAACGGAGATATGATATAGTGCCGTTTTGGCAATATTTTTATGTCTCACGAAACAGACAACATTTTGGCAGACAAGCAAGACCTTTGTCTCATTTGAAAGATAAGAAGACGAAGAACTGTAACAATACGAAAGGACTAATAATTGATAATCGAAAAAGAAGAAGATTTGACAGATGAAAAGAAGAAGAACAGGTGGTCATCTTGGTGAGCGAACCTTTGTGACGTAGCTTCGTTCTCATTGGTCGGTAGGCTGGACTTTGATCTCATTGGTCCTTGGGCGATGCTGCGGGTCGGCGGGGCTTCGTTCTCATTGGTCGGTGGGCGGGGCTAAGTTCTCATTGGCCGGTGGGCGTGGCTATGTTCACATTGGCCGGTGGGCGTGACGTCAGATAAAAAATTTCCCACGCTCAACCGACCCATACTCTGCTAATGCTAAACACATTCTCTTACAAATCTTTAATAATTGGTGGTTCAAACAAGAATATTGCGATACTTTAAAAAATATAGTCATATGTCCTATACTTAAAGTCAACAAAAATCCAGAACTTCCATCATCTTATAGACCCATCTCCTTATTATCATGTGTAATAGGGTGGGCCGAAAAAATATTTTTGTATCCGATCGAAACGGGGTAGGTTTTAAAAGTTGCATTTGGGGTCCTAAAAGAAAACTGCAAAATATTTTTGCTGCGCATTTGACTTAAAATTTCAGTTTTTTTGGTAAAAAGTAACTTTTTGGAAATAATTTTGTACACATTAAGAAATGAGATAGAATGTCCGGGTAGCGTTATATATGTTTGTTAACACTAATAAAATAACCCCAAACAGTTTAATTTGTCTTATACAACATCTTCAGTGTGCGCAAGTACCACCATTTTGAGTGAAAATTTAATATTTATACCGGTCGCCTTTTTAAAGGGATTAGTCGTAGATATATTTTAAAAATCAAAAATAGTTGCGTTTAAGTTAGGTAAATTACATTAAAACAATATATAATTGAAATGTCAGATAAACAAATTAGTTTGTCGGAACTGGTTTGTGTTGGATATGATGGATGTCCAACTAACACAGGCAAAAGTAATGGTGTTATAAGAATACTGGAAACTAAACTAGACAAACCTTTACAATGGGTGGTGTGTCAGTTACACACCAATGAACTTCCACTGAGACATCTTTTTGAATTTTTAGATGGTCAAACATCTGGCCCTCATGGCTTTAGCGGTTGAATTGGCAAAGCGTTAGCTGACTGCCACAAACAAACTCCAACTAAGTTTGAACCGATAATGAGCCCAGTTGAAGTGCTGTTTCCAGATTTATACAAAGTAGATTTGAGTATGGATCAGAAATATTTATACGACATATGCAAAATAGTTACTAAAGGAGAATCACCACCAGGATCTGGGGATAGAAGTCCTGGAAAGTTGAATCATCCACGGTGGGTGACAACTGCCAATCGTGTACTCCGATTGTACATTGCATCTAGTTCACCATCAGATCAGTTGAATGATTTAGCCAAATATGTTGCCTTAGTTTATGCTCCAAGCTGGTTCACTATCAAATGCAATCACAAACTGAAGGATGGTTCAAGCAACCTTTGGAAAATGCTGGACTTTTCATCATATATGTCACACGAACAAAAGAAAGTGATTCATAAGTGCATTCAAAATAATGCATACTTCGCACACCCCGAAAATATGCTTGTGGCAATGCTCTTCGATGACAGGGGACACATTCGTCAGCTTGCGATCAGACGAATATTAAAAGCCAGAAGAAAAAACGACAGAGAAAGAGTTCGACTTTTTAAAATTCCTAAAATAAATTTTTCTGCCAAAGAATACATAGATTTAATTGAATGGCAGTTTATGGATGTAACTGAGCCCCCTGTTACCATGCATCTATCAGAAGAGGACCTCAACAGAATATTGGTTGACAGCGTGTCAGATATTCTTGCAGAAGGTGTTCTGGGAAAATTACCGACACATACTCAAGCTGTCGAAAGAGCAGTAAAAGAAGTCACACGATCAGCACTACAAGTGTGCGATGAAAAGAAAAGGGATGAAATAATCAGAACTAGACTATTTGACAGAGCAATACGGCCTAAGTTTGACTCTAAGAAAGAGTTCAAAGCCTAAGCAAAAAGAACAACGTGCTCTCATGGTTGGGTGGAAGGGAGGGCACGGGTGGGACTCGACAAGCAACCACCTCCTCGTGGTGAGTCCTGGGTAGTTCATTATGAACTAGCGAAGAGTTGCATAAATGATGATATATTTTCCTCGATAAATGTACAGAAAAAAGCTGACTGTAGACTTTTCAAAACAACTAGACTTCAAATATTAGAAAACGTAAGTGATATAAAAATATTGTATTTAACCTTAAAATCACGTAAATTGGTGGTTCTTGCGCACACTGAAGATGTTGCATAAGACAAATGAAACTGTTTGGGGTTATTCTATTAGTGTTAACAAACATATATAACGCTACCCGGTCATTCTATCTCATTTCTTAATGTGTACAAAATTATTTCCAAAAAGTTACTTTTTACCAAAAAAACTGAAATTTTAAGTCAAATGCGCAGACTGAAGATATTTTTTTTCAGCAAAAATATTTTGCAGTTTTCTTTTAGGACCCCAAATGCAACTTTTAAAACCTACCCCGCTTCGATCGGATAAAAAAATATTTTTTCGGCCCACCCTAATGTGTAACAAAATCTTTTGAAAGACTAATAAAATTGAGAGTAGAACATCGTTTAGAAAGTAAAGCAGTTTTTCCCTATTCACAGTATGGATTTAGTAGAGGTCGAGGCACAATTGATGCTCTCATACATTTAGTTTCGGATATTCAACTCTGCTTCTCAAAAAACGAATTTATGCTATGTTTATTTATAGATTTAAAGGGTGCGTATGACGTGGTTGATTTGGATATATTATATTCAAAAATGGTAGCATGTGGTATCGATAAAATATTATCTGTAAATATATTAAATTTGTATGTGAACAGAAAAATATATTTACGTGACCATAATAATGTATTACACGGTCCAAGAATATTATATAACGGTCTCCCACAAGGCTCAATTCTAAGCTCTTTGTAGGTATTATTTAATGTTTACACTGCAGATCTGCATGGCCGGATAGATGACAAATGTAAAATAATACAGTATGCGGATGATATGTTTATATACCAGTCATAAATCCTACGATGATTGTATGTTTAATCTAAAACGTAACTTTAGGAATATAGACAGGTGGGTTAAAAACATAGGGTTTAGCATATCACAAGAGAAGTCTTCGATTGTATGTTTTACAAGACGTAGACAAAAAATCAAAGGCAAATGCCATATAGGTGATTATGCTTTTCCCTTAGCAGAAGAGTATAAGTATCTGGGCATGATCCTAGATAAAAAACTCTTGTGGTCTAGCCATGGAAACAAAAGTCAGAGCGTGGAATTAACCTTCTGCGTTTCGTTTCCAAAAAAAGTTGGGGTGCAGACCAATATATTTCCTTAATGTTTTATAGATCCTACATATGATCCATTCTAGATTATGGCTGTATTCTTTATGGTTCTACTTGCAAAACAAATGTTTTAACACTAGACAGAATACAATATAAATCTATAAAAAGCTGTCTAGGAGCTATGATGTCCTCACCAAGCCATGCAGTTCTAGCAGAGGCTCAAGAACCACCTTTATACATACGTAGGCAAATATTAGCAAACAAATGTCTAATAAAATACAGAACGTTTAATACAACTATGGTTCACAAAATAGGTCTACTTTTGACAGAAAATTTAACAAATTCTTACTGGAGGATAAAAAATTCGCCTCCTCTTACAGAAGCTTTTATCGATACGAATCTTTACCAACCTTATATTTTACAGCTACCAAAATTACCTTTTTTCGGACATAACTTTGAAGTTCTGATAGACAAACCAACTATTATAATGCCATCTTATTCAGACTTGCCAACTTTAACAAAACTTACATTACATTTAAATCGATACTAAGCAAATTAGGGAAAAATTTAACAATAATTTATACAGATGGATCTAAAACAGATGAAAGTACTGATTTCGCATTTTTTGTTTCAAACAACAATTATGCAGAAAAATACCGATTTCCTGATTGTTGTTCTATTTTTACAGCCTAGGCTGCTGCCATACAGAAAGCACTAACTTGGTGTGTTTCTAATTATTGCGAGAACGTTGTAATAGTCTTAGACTCTCAGGCAGTACTACAAGCTATTTGTAACCATCCATTGGATAATTTCCAAAACTCCATTATTTTTGATATCAAAAAATATTACATAATCTAAAATCCACAAAAAAAAACAGTGACTTTACTGTGGATTAAAGGACATAGTGGAGTAGTTGGAAACGAAAAATAGTGGATGGCATGGCAAAAGATACATCTGAGATACCAGAAATCACAAACATTTTCAACTTCAAAGACCTATTTTTTATTATCAGAAGTGTTGGCAGGGAAATATGGAGGTCCAAATACGAACATGTTCAGCAGACATCAAGAAATCATTACTTTTCTATTCACCCATTTTTACCAAAAAGTATACCTCATTTTAACTACAGTTATAACAAAGTACATTCCTCATTAATAACCCGGCAAAAACTTAACCATGGCCTTTTTCCAGAGCCTCTACATAGGATTGGAATCTATGAAACTCCCTTCTGTTCGTGTAACAATCAGTCCATCGGGGATCTGAACCATGTATTCTTTGATTGTCTTAATCATAGGGATCAGACTAAAAACTTATATTTGGGTTTAATTGACCTTAACATTAGCCTTCCAGTTAAAATCAGCAATCTTTTATTTTATTCTGGCAAATCTATATATAATATATCAAGTTTCTAAATGATACTAAGATAAAAATTTAAACATCTTTATAACAAAGTTCTGTGGCAAAAAGACACACACACACACACACACACACACACACACACGCACACACGCACTCACGCACACACGCACACAGGCACACACGCACACACGCACTTACGCACACACGCACACACCCACACACGCACACACGTACACACGCACACACGCACACACGCTCACACGCACACACGCGCACAGGCACACACGCACACACGTACACACACACCCACGCACACAGGCACACACGCACAAACGCACACACCCACCCACGCACACACGCACACACCCACCCACGCACACCCACACACGCACACACCCACCCACGCACACAGGCACACACGCACACACCCACGCACACAGGCACACACCCACCAACGCACACACGCACACACGCACACACGTTCACACGCACACACGCACACAGGAACACACGCACACACGCACACACACCCACACACCCATCCACACACGCACACACCCACCCACGCACACACGCACACACGCACACACGCGCACCCACGCACACACGCACGCACACGCAAACACGCACACACGCACGCAAACGCACACACGCACACACCCACCCACGCACACACGCACACACGCACACACGCAAACACGCACAAACGCACACACGCACACACGTACACACGCACACAGGCACACACGCACACACGTACACACGCACACACGCACACACGTACACACGCACACACGCACACACGCACACATCCACCCACGCACACACGCACACACTTACACACGCACACACGCAAACACGCACACACCCACCCACACACACACACACACACGCACACACCCACCCACGCACACACGCACACAGGCACACTCGCACACAGGCACACACGCACACACCCACCCACGCACACAGGCACACAGGCTCACACCCACCCACGCACACCCACACACGCACACACCCACTCACGCACACCGGCACACACGCACACACCCACCCACGCACACATGCACATACCCACACACGCACACACGTTCACACGCACACACGCACACAGGAACACACGCACACACGCACACACACCCACACACCCATCCACACACGCACACACCCACCCACGCACACACGCACACACACGCACACACGCACACACGCACACACGCAGACACACGCACACACGCGCACCCACGCACGCACACGCAAACACGCACACACGCACGCAAACGCACACACGCACACAACCACCCACGCACACACGCACACACGTACACACGCACACAGGCGCACACGCACACACGCACACACTTACACACGCACACACGCACAAACGTAAACACGCACACACGTACACACGCACACACGCACACATCCACCCACGCACACACGCACACACGCAAACACGCACACACCCACCCACACACACACACACACACGCACACACGCACACACACACCCACCCACGCACACACGCACACAGGCACACACGCACACACCCACCCACGCACACAGGCACACACGCACACACGCACACACCCACCCACGCACACACGCACACACGCACACACCCACCCACGCACACACGCACACACACACAAACGCACACACGCACACACCCACCCACGCACACACGCATACACGCCCACACGCACACACGCCCACACGCACACACCCACCCACGCACACGCACACACGCACACACACGCACACACCTACCCACGCACACGCACACACACGCACACCCGCACACACGCACACACCCACCCACGCACACACGCACACACCCACCCACGCACAAACGCACACACG